>NC_140472.1:27985559-28238059 GCF_051167445.1 Perissodus microlepis
GAACCTCAATTAATGTACAAACCCTGTCTTGACAATGGCATTGGAGCAGAAATATGTTAAACACTAGATTTGCACACATGCACGCCTTTAATGACTTTAATGCTTAATTAACGCTGTATATGTATATATGTATTAAACAGTGTACAGGGTTGCATGACCTAAAATTTGTTTTACTAGCCTTCTGCTGTGGGATTTCAGTGTAGACACACACATGCATGCAATATCGGCTTTCTGCCTTTCGGCCTTCTGAACTCTGGATGCATAAATATGTACAATAGCAAAAAAATATTTTCAGTCTTTCTCTGTTTCCTTTTGTACCACACTTTATATCACAGCAAATATCAAGATGAACAGCGTGGGACTTTTACAGTGACAAATAACAACTGAACATTGATCATGATGGCCTTTGATGATTAAGTGCAACTTCATTGCTCTGACTAAACCAACGCAATTGTTTCTCTGTTGTATTTGTGCAAATACATACACGGAGGAATGAACTTCAATGATTGTATAATGATTGCATAATGACATGGGAATAGGGTCTGGATCAAATAACATTTGTTAATGGGGATATTGGGTACCTTCCTGATTAAAAGGCCAATTACTCCATTAACTATTCGTCCTTTTAACTAAATGACTCATATGTCAATAAATGGGATGCCTTTAATGCATTTTTGGGCCATTTGGTTGTTTGCTTTTAGCAAAGCACATGCTTGGTTTGGCCCAAATGTGTCAATATGTGCCTAGCTTTGTAAGTGTGTGCCATGTATTTAATATAGCCAAAGGGCTATAGGCTGATCAAATGACTGCTTTGAATTTAAAACAGTGTCCTGTTGCTTTGGGTATAGAAGAAATTCTATCATGTCTTAGTGTGTTAGCATTATTCAGTTTAATGTATTCAAACTCAGAAAGTCATGGATGGCTAGCCCTCATTTGCAATCATGTGACATGATTTTGTTTTTTCATTTTTACAGGTAAAGGCACCAAACACAGTCTGTTTTCTTTATACTGATAAAATTGTTTCTTCAAAATAAAAGAACAAGTAGACTTGCTGCAGAACCCTTTCTTACTCTTCTAGTAAAATGGACTGTAGTATATGATGCATTTATTTCCCAAAAATAGAAATTTAAATTCTTTAAGGGCAGTAGCAGAAGGAACGGGGTGGGTGAGGGTGGGGGTGGCTGGGACTTATGCCACAGGGTTTGCAAGACTGTGGTTAGAGGTCAAAAAAAGTGCAAATGGATGACAAGAGTTGTATAAGTTCCAAAAATGTCCCCCAAATAAGAAACTTGACAATTTAAGAAATAAAGAGAATAGTAGATAGGGTAGATATATTCTCATTTATATGTGTGTTTTTAAGCATGTGTTAATATCTTTGTGTTAATTGTTTGTCTGTATTTTCATTTTGATGGAAAGAAATTCTGGCATTTTATGTGCGAGTGTGTGTAAAAAAGAGAGAGACGGAAAGAGAGTGGGTGAAGATCAGCAGAGGAGAAGTAAGGAGAGTCAGAAAGAGAAATGCTTACAAACCCATATTGTAAGTTGGAATTGAATTTATACAGAAGAGCAAAATGCTCACATTTTTTTACTGTGTCAACTATTTTGCTCTTTGTGTGTGTGTGTATTACTGATGGGTGGTCTCGCTCTAGTTGCTTCACTTGAAGTTGCACATTCTCACACGCATGCATGCATGGCTTAACTTTGCTGAGGAGGGAGGCCGTTCCCTAGACTTTATCTTTTCTTTGTAACATGCACATACAAACATATTTATCAGTGCATAGGTTTAAGTGTACACACACACACACACACACACAGTCTCTTGCTCCCTCTTGCCAAATATGTGTATATATGTGTACATGAGTGAGACTCTTATGCATAAACAGACACACATACCCATGCACAGGTGTTGTCAGGAACCTACATGAACTCACACAAAAACGCATTCATTCATACATACAAATACTTGACACATTTACCACCCATACACACACTTGCTCTGAGCTTATCTCAGTGCAGTGTGCAGCGGCTTTTGAAGGCAGTAGGGGAGCCAGTTGTTGACGAGCCACTTAATAATTCCCATGGACAGGCATGAAATTCTTTCCTTTTCTTTCTCTGGCTCTTTTTCTGTCTCCTTTACAGTTGCTCTAATATTCCTCTTCCTGTTATGTTTTATCTGCTAATTTTCACATTCTCTATTTTCTGAAAATTTGTTCTCATTTATTCATTTTTCTGTTTCCTCTATTTTTGCATCTTTTTACTTTTTGTTCTGACAAAATTTCTTTTGAAAGGTGTATGAACTATATTTTTGTTGTCAAAAACACAGGTAAGGGTTTTTTTTTCTGTTTGAGGTTTAAATTCCCCATACACGCTCTGAAACGATACCTTCAATCTTTTTCTGTTTCTGGAGAGAGGAAATCCAGTGAGTAAGGCTCTTTTTTTTGCTGACACATTGTTAAGTTTAGTTTGAGTTTGGTGGTATGTAATGGTGACTATATATATGTTATGACATGTCCTTATACTCTCAAAAAGAATGAAAAGCTTTAGCCTTATCCTGCCAATTCTATTTCTTTCAATATCTTTCATACAGACCAAGAGAAATTTTACAAACCCTTATCACTCCAGTCAGTTTGAGACACTAATAGCAGATGCAGCAGATGCAGCAATAGTTCCCATGTCATAAAAACACATATTCATGAATAGAACAAAGACTATAAGATATTTGCATAATGCAGAGCTAGCTTGGCTCGCCCTCAAACAAAGAATGAGTATTCTCACTTAACTCATATTTTCTGTTTCTGCTAAGCTAAAAATACAGGTGAAAATTCAAACACCTCCACGTACAGTGGAACTGAAGACGCGGTGGATTTGTTTCATTTATGATGGCAATAGGAAAATCCTTAGCATATTGCACTGCCAGTGAGACTAAAATTAGCATGAGATTTAATTGTATAGATACAGGACAGAGGTTTGTCAAAATGTTAATGCTCAGGGAAAATTAAACTCAGGTCAGTTTGATACTGTATGTAGCAAAGTTTTTTAATCATTTCAAAAATCTTGAAATTTGAAAGTCACTAGTAAAATATAGTTAAATAAAAAGTAAAGCACTTTTCTTTCTCTGAAATTACATAATGCTTTATAAGGTATCAACTACCTAAAATACCCATTAAAATGTCTGTTTGGAAAGACTGGGAGTCAGCTATAGTTCTGGCCAACTTGTGCCAGATTTTCCGTGACTTCTTATTTCCCAAGATGTCAACTTCTTAACTATCCTAGTAAGGTAAACTTTAAAAACATCAAATATTTTTGCAGGTTAATGTGAATAACTGGCTTTATTTCTATACAATAGCTGGATATTCGTCTTGCACACCCTAGAACAGCGGTCCCCAACCTTTTTTGCGCCACGGACCGGTTTGTGCCCGACAATATTTTCACGGACCGGCCTTTAAGGTGTCGCGGATAAATACAACAAAATAAAACTAGTACTGGTACCGAAAAAAATAAGATTTATTCATAACACACGTGAAAAGACCCAGGAAAACCGAGTTAACGAAAAAAACGATAATAAAATAACGCTAAAAACCGATAAAAACCCTGAAAACCATACATTTCACACCCGAGTCTCACTCTCGCGGCCCGGTACCAAATGACTCACGGGCCCGGGGGTTGGGGACCGCTGCCCTAGAAGATGCACGCACACATAATTGTGACTGTGCCAAATCAAATAACTGTATCATAGCCTTGCTCTAAGTTTAACTGTTTCATCATCATTCAAATGTTGGCAAGTCCCGTTTTTGTGCCTATAGTATAAAAAGCAGAGATATAAACGTAGTATTTATGGCACTACTGTGGCGAGTGCCTCAGGATACTGCACACATTTTATCATACATATATAGACATACAGAAAAACAGACACATTATCTACTGTTCTGGTTATTTCATAAAGCCCATCTGCTGCTTCTTCCACCTCAGGGCAGATAAAGAATATTATTGCTGGTTACCTGTGCGTAAACAGTGTTTTTATTAAATGGGATTGTGTGGGGATCAGAAGTCCTATTCGTGTGTGTGTGTGTGTGTTTGTGACATCTTATTCTACTTATTTAGTTGTACTTATTTTCGATACAGTACACAGAATTTGCCTCTGAGCTTGAAACTGTTTCTGGGTAATGTTGTTCCTTTGTAGTGAATAAAATGGCCTAAACTAAATATCAGAGATTTATTCTCTGTTTCTTCTTCATCTTCTCTGCTGGCATCGTGTATATTGAGCTTAATTACACTGGTGTCAAATTACAGACACATATACATACTTTCCATCCAGACACAGGGGCACAGAACAGTACTCTGTAATCAGGCTCGTATGTGTGTGTGTGTGTGTTGGCGGTGATAAATGCCCCCTTGGAAACTCAATGCCAAATAATCAAGATTGACACTGGCACACAGTGTTCTGAGGTGTGCATGTACGCTGGTTTGTTTGTACTATTTTTGTTCAAAGGATTTAATCAAATGTAATCATGCTGATTACAATAATCACAAGGTTTATAATCACCTTTTCCCCTCTCTCTCTCTTCCTTTAAAAACTCTCCATCGTCTCCACACAGTGGTTCTTCCTCTTTCTCCTCCTGCATCTTTCACCATCATCAGTAAAGTCTTACTTTTCATGTACTTTGAGTATAGCATGTCAAAGTTTGGGTGGGAGCTTAGTCTGAAGCTGGTGGCTTATTATTAACACCGGCATAAATTTCAGGTTTCCCCAGCATATCATCTCAGTTGTCTAATTGAAAGACAGTGCTGTGCTGGGTCTTATACTGTATATTAAAAGTAAATAAAAATAATATGGAAACACATGCACACATGTTAAATCCACACAGAAAGCCCCAGATTCGAACCTTGGAGCGTCTTGCTGAGGGCAGTGCTAGCTCTTTCATCTCAAGTTTCAACAAAAAAAAAAAGACATTTGACTTAATTTAAAATGTCGAATGATTTAATATATATATATATATATATATATATAGTATTTAATCTAAATAATATACTGTTTTGAGTGTTATTCCTGTATGTACCAACCACCAACTATTTTGAGCGACATGAACTT
Organism: Perissodus microlepis; assembly: GCF_051167445.1. Lineage (NCBI taxonomy): Eukaryota > Metazoa > Chordata > Actinopteri > Cichliformes > Cichlidae > Perissodus > Perissodus microlepis. Next base: position 27,990,649 of record NC_140472.1, read on the forward strand.
CAGGGCTCATGAAATTTTTTTCCTTCCCTCTACAGGACACAGAGATTGTGAATACAGCCATTCTAACTGGTCGACATGTTGCAGTGCCAATCAAAGTGGTTACTGTGGAAAGCGATGGGCAGGTGAGGGAGGTGGACGACTCCATCACCTGCAGCTCAACAGATGTGGATGTGGTTAAGGTAAGCATTCAAAATAAGCACAGTGAAATGCTCATGTGTAAATTATAGAAATAGTTTTATGTAATAAACTTCACAAAAGGTAACAACCTAAAATACCAATGCATTTTAAGACACAAGGAACCAAGAATTTGTGTATTTGCGTGATATGGAATTGAACAAACACATATCTTGCTGCGTAAACTCTAGTATACCCATATACTCATATAAAACAGATAATACACAAGGAAAAAATCAAACTGTGAGGAAATAGATTTCTTTGCATAAATTATCTCCAATCTATCTTCAATTATGACTGTAATCCAAAGTCTTTGAGGACTCACGTTGTTCTTTTATAAAAGAGCACTAGTGTGTTCAGGCTTTTCTTTCTTAAATCTTGTTTGATTGAATGGCAGTGATCAGATGCTGATATGGGATTTTTGCACTTATCTGCCTAAAATATTTTTTTTGGTTTAAAGGACAGTTTAATCATAAAAGGGAGCCGGCTAAACTGATATGAGTTTCCTAGTTAAGCTGCAATTACTAAGCTATGGTTACACGTAAGCCGTATCGCAGGGATAAATGGTTTCGTATGGGTTTCCATTTTTTCACCTTCCAGACATCAGGGAAAATGGTTTTCTTGCAGGTCGCATACGTATAAGTATTCCAGACCTTCACATCTGTTGATTAAAAATTGCCAGGCGGAACATTCTTATAAATAAGGTTTCCCTTCAGATTTGGTGTTATTTACCAAAGCACAATGTAAAAAAAAAAAAAGAAAGAAAAAACAAACACACCCATAGTTACTTGTTGGAATATTTCTTCTTTGCTGTTTCTGCATTGCTTCGATCTGAACTGTCCTACTTTCAATGGAATAATTCGATTTTTTTAAACCACTCATTGAATATAATGCATTAGAATCACAATACTTTATTGATCCCTAAGGAAATTATGATGCATCTTGTATAATTACATGTCTATCTTTTGTATGTGCACAAGGATTAAAAAAATACCCTGACTCATTGAGGATATAGCATAAGGATATCTTGAACACACGTAACACAGTATGACTCACATCCAAGTCACTTACTGCTTTCAATATTCATAAGACAACTAAAACTTTGATTAAATTACTATAATTTTCTTTAAAGAAATTTAGGCGGTTCTTTAAGCACAAAAACCTATTTTTATATTATATAGATTTTGTATTCAATTTCAATTAAGTTCAGTTTTATTCATATAGCACCAAGTCACAACAACAGTGACCTTGGGTGGCTTTATATTGTAAGGTAAAGACCCTACAGTTTCTGTCACACGTATCATGCTTTTTCTTGACTCTGTAATAATTTAATGCTTTCTGAGTAATGCCTTCCACAACATGGTACAGGTAATCTGGAGCAGCTGTTAGAATGATAGTATGACCGGTGTCTGTCTATGGCAATCTTAAACTGAATCACGTTACGTTACACTTGGAATTGAACCTGGGATGGAAGGGCCAGCTTAAGCCTTAAGTGGCTTTTCCATATAAACTGGATACACAACCACCACACTAATTAATAAACAAGTATTTCCTTTACAAAAACAAGCCAGTACCAGGGAATAAGGATTGATTCCTCTGGCACTACACTCCCTGTGCCCTCGGGGCCTAAAATGAAACACATCCTCGCTGTAACAGTTTCAATATGAAGCCAATTTCCTGGTACAAGCCGACAGGAGTGGTGCTGTTTAACTACAATCAATAACAACACAGGGAAAATGGAAAGTACTCATTCAAATAGATGTAATGTTAGTGTTTTGCTATATGTGTGTGGTGGGTAGGTATACCACATCTAGATGTTTACAGACAACCGTATAGTACAAGCACAAATAAATATTTAAACAGCTATTACTGAGAAAGAAACACAGCTCTGTGTTTAAAAACAACAGACTGCTGTCCTACCTTGGTGTAGTTTCAGCTGGGGTCAAAGGGTTATCACTACAGCTTGACCACAGAAGGTCAAACTTCAAGGTCAAAATTAGTTTAATAATACTGTAAGTAACCATTTTACAAGGTCTTATTACAGGGCTTACTAGGACCAGCTAAGTCATAAACCAGCATCTAACCACACATGAAAACACAATATTTTGTTTTTATACTCCTACTTTGGTGTGAATAACACTATCTACCTAACGGCAGGTAGGGACTGTTACCTTTGAACAGAGCTGTGTTAGTTGTTTGTGTTTCCTGTAAACAAACAGCAAACCAGAGGCTCATCTGTCCCACTGTCAGAGAGAAATAAAGAATGTTTCAGAAAATGTTGATCATCAAGGCATTTCTCACCCACATTCAATGGAGCCTTCAAAATTAGACAGTTTTCTCTATCATTTATGATTTATCTTGAAATAAAGCCGATGGCCATGGCAGCTTTTGAAATGGGGCACAGTGCATTAGCAATTGAAGCAATGCTTGTCATAGCACTCTGGGAGTTGCCGCACACATACTGTATGATGCACACTTCTGGTGAAGCTTTTAAAATTCTTTTATAGGTTTGAAGCTTCTGCAGTAATAAATGTCAGTGTAGCACTACATCAAATTTCTCCACTTTAACTTTATTCTTGATTTAGAAGAATGAAGTATAAATTCTTAAGGGAGAAAATGTTTCTGTGTTTTTTTTTTTTGTCTTAGTTGGAGGCAATAAGCTCAGAAAGATTAGATTTCCATTTGGTTTTACATCAGATTCTATTAACTTACCTTTTTGTATAATTACTTATTGTAGATAAATGTTTGCAGGGGGAATTGCACAGCACCCTTTACTGATTACCTGAATATATGGAAATGAATGTATGGGAATTACTTGGTGAACATATTCCTGGCTGCAGTGTAATGCTGTTTCCTTGAATTTAATGCATTTATCTTTGATAACAATAAAAAAAACCTGTGATGTACTACCTCGATAGTTTCCCTCTCTTCAACCCTCCTTTTCCTTTCCTGCATTCTCTTTCAGTGTAAACTATCTTGTTAAGGTATCTTCAGATGCCGTCACTTGTGATGTGTGTACGTGTATGAGCTGCTGTTGTTGATACAGCAGTATGTGTAGGTCGGTGGTGTCAAAGCTAGTAGGGGACAAATAGGGGACAAGCGCACGCATACACACAAATTAGTACCATTATCCTGACCTCACGCAAAACAAGGAGGGGAAAGGAGGAAAGATGGGATGAAGAGTGGTGAGAAGATGACAAATGGATCAATGAGGAGAGGAAAGAAGAGTAGAGGAGGAACATGAATGTAGAGACTGCAAAAAAGGAAAGATGTTAGTAATGCAGAGAAAAGGAGAGAAGAAAATGATAGCAATGAGTGGAAAAAGAAAGAGATTTACTGATTTAAAACTTAAAAATGCAGAAACATCTATATCCATAAGAACAACTGACTGCTAAATCACGATCTGACAGTTATGTAAGCCAACTAAAAGCTCTAAAACCTGTTCTTTATATGATTAAAGCTTACACTATTTCCAGAGATAACATCATGGTGACAGACTAACTTAAAATGAATTTGTTACACTTGCATGTTTTGTCTTAGAAAGGAGACTAGAATAAAGTAGCCTGTAAGAAAATAAAAGCAAGACACATCCTAATTGTGCATTTAGTACAAGTAGAGAGGCAGAAGCAGAAGAAAACTATCAGACTTCCTTCCTGTATCCTTCCTATACTTCTCCTTGTTTTATATTCAGGTGCAGTGATAGCATTTAAGCTCACCTCCTTAAAAATTGTCCTTCTCTCTCTAGTTTAAATTTGATGTGCACATCCATTGACAAGAATAGCTTTGCGACCTTCAGAAAACAGTATCCGATTGATGCCTGGTTTCTCTAAACTGTAATGAAGGACTTCAACTACAGGTTCCACTATACATAAAAAACAGTAACTCTTCATGTTTTCCCAGGCTTTACCATAGTGAGGTAATAAAATAATAAACAATAAGCCAGAGTGCAAAAGAAGACCAAAGTTGCAGATAAACCCTTACAGTAGGCAATTTGTGGAACAATTTTATATCGCGGTATTAAGTAGGGCTGGGTATCGTCACTGATTTCTAGAATCGATTCGATTCCGATTCACAAGGTCCTGAATCGATTCATCCACGATTCGCTTCAATTCGATTTGATTCAATTCAATTTGAATCTGTGAAATTTTGCCTCAGAAAGTCAGAAATAATATAATTCAGATCAGTACATTTACATATTTTTGTATCTATAAAAAGGAAGCTGACACTTTCCAGACTTTATCAAAGGTGTAAGCATCACAGCAGATGCCTTTGTGTCAAAGTAGCTGAAGATAAAACACAGAAAAACATGAAGGTGATTTTCCTGGCCTGGGATTAAAATATTCTGCAGTACATCAAAAACGAAAGAAAACCATTAATCAACATATGAACATTACCTCTGAAGTTACAGCGGTTTTATTAGAGACAGGCTAAGCGTTTTGCATTTTGTATAATTTTAAAAAGTTTACATTTGTTCAGAAGCCTATTGAACGGCAGAAATTAGGTTTTCTTTTCGGAAGTAAGTAAAAAAAACAGCGGCCGACAGCACTGTAAACAACGGTAGTCTTGTGCGTAACAAGCAAGCGAATAATGCAGAAAACAGATTTCGGGGATAGACGGGAAACTGTTCTTGAAGTACAGAGAGAGAGAGAGAGCTGTGCATGAAGTGTGATTTTATCGTGGTGGAAGCAAAACAGCAAAAGTCAGAGTGAATTCATGACGATGTTTATGTGAAGCGTAGTAATAATGGATTGGATTTATATAGCGCTTTTCAAGGCACCCAAAGCGCTTTACAATGCCACTATTCATTCACTCTCGCGTTCACACACTGGTGGAGGCAAGCTACGGTTGTAGCCACAGCTGCCCTGGGGCAGACTGACAGAAACGAGGCTGCCATATCGCGCCATCGGCCCCTCTGGCCAACACCAGTAGGCGGTAGGGTAAAGTGTCTTGCCCAAGGACACAACGACCAGGACAGAGAGCCCGGGGATCGAACCGGCGACCTTCCGGTTACAGATACGCTTCCCAACCCCCCTGAGCCACGGTCGCCCCTTAATTTAGTTTGGATCTTCTTTTGCTGCTGGTTCGGTCAATGTTGTTTGGAGAGAGATCAAACTAACAGCTTTAGAATCAGCGCAAAAAGGGCGTAAACACAAAGCGCGGACCCGCCGAAACATTAGAATCAGCGAGCTGTGGCTTTCAGCCCCGACTGTGTCCGTGCCGTCAGGTGAGAAAGGCGACATCTCACTGATTATGATCCGCGGGTCCGCCCTTTGTGTTTACATCTTTGTGCAGAAGCCTTGTTCCTGCTCTCATTTACTATTTTAAATGTTTGGTGGTTGTCAAAATTTTGTGACGTTTCACCTGAGATTCTGGAATTTTGGGCAAAATACATTTATATTAAAAAATCGATTCAGGATTTTAATGAATCAATATCACGTTATCCAAGCCAGAATCGATTTTAATCGATGAATCGATTATTAAAACCCCACCCCTAGTATTAAGTGTCAGAAACCTCAGAACTACCTACTAACTGCAATGTGATGTGATCTACGATCTAAGAGTGAATGTAAATGTGAAATGACCACTATTTTTGTTTCAAATGTCATATGCAGAAACAGTGTGTCAGAAATCTTTTAATGGCCTAGCAAAACTGTACATACAGCACTCTTCCACAGGCAGATGAATATATATGTATATGTGTGCACACATGTGGGATCACGCAGATACGTGTCAAAGTGTCCAGCTGGTTCATTAAACAGCACACAGATCAATTCTTAATTTGCTTTGTATCCATAGTAATACATGCACCAACACACACACCCTAAATCTCCCTAAAACATGCGTGCAGATATACGCACAAACACTCACACACAAGCACACACACCTCCATCACTTCAGAGATTTGTCTTCAATCTCCACACAAACTAAATATTGTTCAAACCCACTGAGTTTGTCTGTGAGATTCTTTCTGTGTGGACTGTTTGGGTTTTTTCCCCTTATTTATGTATTTTTGTTTTTTATGCAACATGCATATTCGTTCCTCAAATTATAATGTCATATTAAAGGCACATAGGTTGTTGGTGCCTTGGAGCACTGTTCACGTTAATAGTTGATCAAATTAAACCTGTACACTGAAAAATGACGCTTTAGTCACTGCAGGCATGGCCGGTGTTCCAGATTAACTGGCGTTTGATTGATTAGTGATGGTGAAAACAATGTGTTGTAGGAGTAGCTTTGCAGAAGTTGCTACTGACAGATGGGGAAATCAACATTGTGAATGTTTCATCTTTAAAATGCATTTCTTTGTTTCTTTTTTTAAAAAAACATGACAAAACTGTTATTGCATTGATCAAAAACAAAAACAAAAAAATCCAGAAAGTATTCACAGTGCTTCAATTGTTCCACATTTTCTCATTTTACAGCCTTATTCCAAAATGGATTACCATATAGCCCCTCTGCCACTCATGCCTGCTGGGTCGTCCTTCTGCAAGGTTCTCCTCTCATTACAGAGCAATGCTGGAGCTCTGTCAGAGTGATAATCAGGTTCTTGATCACCTCCCTGACTAAGGCCCTTCTACCCCAGTTGCTTAGATTGGCCGGGCAGCAAGCTGCAGGAAGAGTCCTCATGATTCCAAACTTCTTCCATTTATGAATGATAGAGGTCACTCTGCTAACTGGGACCTTGAGTTTTTTCTGTACCCTTCCCCAGATCTGAGCCTTGATACAATTCTGCCTTAAAGGTCTGCAGACAATTCTGTGTCTGGCTCATGTTTGTGGCTTTGTATATGCTCAAAAATGCACAGTCAACTTACGAACCTGATATAATCATGTCCAATCATGTCAATGTACTAGAGGTGAACTCCAGTCCAGATGTAGAAACATTTGACAGCTGATCTGTGGAAACAGGATGCCCGTGAGCTTAATTTTGATTGTCATGGCAAAGGCTGTGAATACTTGTCATATTTATATTTTTTATTCATTTTTCAAGAATGTCAAGCAAAAGTTTTTAGGTGAAAAATGAATGTAATCTCTTTTGGAATAACATGACAAAATGTGGAACGAGTGAAGCGCTGAATACTTTGTAGATGCACTGCAGATGACTGAGATGACGCCTGTTTATAATTTCACCAAAGTTAATAAACTCTATGGCAAATCTTCTTGTTCCCATTATTATTCTTCCCACGCATTTATATATGATTTGCAGATTGTCAGCCTTACAGCCCAAGCACACACTTTATATTATTTGCACTTAGATGAAATAGATGCTAGTCAGCCCATGCTACACTGTAGGGGAAGTGTGGACGTGCTACACTGTTGACAATATATTAGAAACCTCTGCAAATGTTTTATATCCTGATCCTTTAAAAATACACTCTAAAATAATTAAATATATCACCATGTGTTTGTTTTCAGTTTACTACATTTACAGTGTTATTTTAGTGCTAATAGTTTAAGCTGGGGGTATTCTTTAAGTGGTAGAAAAGTAAAATTATATAAATAGAGTTTATTATATTAAAATTATAGTACAATGCTAAAAGATGAATTGCCAGGTGCTGTTGAACATAGGCAGTATAAAAGATGGTTGTAGCTACAATGACATCATCTGTTGGTTTGTCCCATTTTGAAGCCTTGAGATCAGTGTTCCTGCATCACCATCTTGGTTGCAAGAAACCAGATGTGACGAGGAAGAGTGGGCCAGACTGTGAAATTGGTTGATCACTGGCTGACTACTTGTGACTGACAAGTCAGTGAGCAACGAGCAATGCAAAATATCACACCCAGTCCTCCTTTTTGAAGGAAGGATATTCAAAACAGATTTTATTTTCCTTTTTCAATGTGAACCAAAAACATTAAGTAAGGTTTTGAACTCAGCAGGAAAGTGTTTAGAGGGGTCCTCAAGGAGTCTGTTTTCCCAAACACTTAGGACCACACTGGCTTCAGTTTTCTTACCAGGAGACTATCTCAATGTTTTACACTGCTGTTAATAGATAAGTGTAAAGTTACCAGTGATGTGAATAACAGTGTTACTTTTTTCAGTAACGAGTAATCTAACTAGTTACTATTCCTATCGTTACAACGCCGTTACCGTTACTAACAAGAAGATGCGGTGCAGTCGCGTTACTATTTTTCAACAAACAAACGGTTGAAGCTGTGTTCAGCTTACCGCACTTTATATCAGTTGCACGGAAGTAGCTGACTACATAAGTAATCTGGGCGCTACAGCTTTAAGCAGCTGCGAGCGCTTCCACAGGCGGCTATCACTTTCTGGTAGACGATCACTGTCTAGCACAACACCTGGAGCTAAGGAGGCAAAACAATCACATGAGTGCTGCTGTTTGACTGAGGAAGAATAAAGTAGTCGTGGTAAGCCAATCACACGACCACTTCAAGATGACAAAGCAACAAGGTGATATATACCAGTTTTTAAATGGTGTTGATAGGCCACATAAAACCAGAGTCATGATAAACAATATATATGCGTGTTTTTTCCTCAATAGTTTCGCCATGTTTACTGTCTAAGGACAGCGCCAGCAAGCACTCTCTGCATATGACCAAAAAATAAACAAAACTAAACAAAAAACAGCCCGTTCGTTTTGGTGGAAAAATGTACCACGTCAACATGACATTTGTTTGTTTAGGAAGAGGGGGAAGTTTTAAGAGTGACGGCAAGAGAGAGTGAGAGAGAGAGAAAGAAAGACAGCAGAAAAAGAGAGAGAGCGCAAGTTTTGAGACGTGAGAGATTTGTGACGTTTAGCATGTTTGGAGTGTGTAGTTAATGTGTTGTCTTGTGTAGTTAGTGTGTAGTGTTGGATAGTTTTGTGTTGTGTGTCAGAACAATGAGGTGACTGCTGTCTCCAGGTAGAAAACAGGAGGAGTGATACACCTGCTGCTGTCAGACCTGCAGGTATCAGGCTGTGATGTTCTCCTTTATAGTGGACAGAAATTATTTTTTGGAGTGGCACAAATAATTTGTGTGGCCTCTTATTGAATGCAGAACACCTGATTGTTATGTAAATAGTTTGAAATGGTTATAAAAAAGGGGTAAAAGGTAAATGGCTGCAAATAACTTTGTTGTTTGCAAAACTTGTGCATAGGATTTTAAAATTGACCATTTATATTTGCATTTAAAGTTATGAAACATGATTCAATAAACATGCTTGTGGTTGTTACAGTAAAAAATATAACTTTTTCTACTCAGATGTTATGTTTTTTGTCTGATTTTAGATCAATTGTGTTAATACAGTATGTCAAAATGAAAACATAACTGTAAATTCAGACATGTGAGTTTGTGCTGAAAAGAATGATACCAAACAAGGCAAAGTAAATAGTTTTTAAAGGTGAAATGTGGAGGGAAAATCAAAAGTGGTTAAAATGGCCAATTATACCCTGGACCCCAGAGGGTTAAACAATATTTACTTTTCAAGTAATTAATTACTTTTAGAATCTTGTAACTCAGTTACTAACTAGTTACTTTTTTGAAGAAGTAACTAGTAACTATAATTAATTACTTTTTCAAAGTAACTTGCCCAACACACCTTCTTTCCACAAGCAGAATTACAGATACCTGTATTTAATACTGGTAAAAGGTGAAGCACTGATTCAACATTCTTACGCATGTCAAAATAAAACTGATAATAAAACATTGCATGATGTATGGTTGCCAAAAAAGGCTTTGAAGTGTACTAAAGATATAAAGTGAAAGGCGACTCTTTGAAGGACATTTCTAACAGCTGTTTTGTCCAAAGCTAACTGAAACGCATTTCATATTAATATAATAGTAAAAATAATAATAATATATAGAAAAAGCTAATTTATTTTAACTTCTATTAATCATTCTAATGAATATACTCAATTTGAACACTCGGGTGACTTTGTCCTCATGACCGAACAGAAAAATGAACATTGTGCTAAAATTGAGACATAAATTACATGTTTATGGCTCTTTCGTGTCTACATCTTTTACATGTGTTTATGTAATAAGCACTGGTGATGAATTTACCCATAGGATTCCTTTTGTTGTACATGTTATGTTGTTCCCTCTATTTATGTTGAAATCAGTTTGATGTTGGGAAGCTGTGTAGTGAAATAGGAAATGATCAGCGTGAAGTGTGTTAAACCCAATGAGACCATTGTAAGAAGTAGAAAGTAGAAATATTAGTGTTAAAGGTACCTGAAAACTCAACTTGCATATAGTAACAAAATTTTTGTACTTCATCACTTCCCACTTCTGTCTCTCAGTCTAAGAAAAAGTGGAATGATAATATGATGGACAAGAGAGACTTGTCTGTTAGGTGTCTGTCATCACATTTAGCACTCTGTTATCAATCATTTTTCTCCCCATGCAGTGTATTCACTGTTTGCTTGCACTATTAATCAAACCTGTGAAATTATACACACAGAATTTCAACAAAGCACAGTTCCTGTTAAGGATTTATTGCATAGCAAAGCAATACTTCTTCATAAGAAATAATAGATTTTTAATATCGTGCTTCTGTTAAAAACATCACATATTGTTAAAAAATGTCATTTTGTTTTGTGACTACTTTTATAAAATCATCCTGAATATATTAAACTGATAATAAATCTGTCATGGCATTTTATTAATTGCATAATGATAGCGAGGTTGTGTCTGAAGAATACTTCAGCTAAAATCTAGTCATAATGAAGGCAGGTGCAGATGATACCCTAGCATCAACTCAATTTGATTGCAGATAAAGTGCATGCTTTGGTTTTAGGGTTGAGAATCCTCAAATCACATTAAACAAATGGGAAGAATAATAATGGCAATAGAAACCAAACTTTTTTTTTTTTTTTAATTTGTTGGGATTATGAATAAGCATCAGTGCTGTTACCTATACTGTATTTTAGCAGTCTTATACTTCATTTATGATAGTGTGATTATGTCTGTATGCATATATATTTGCCTATTTGGAAGCCTGTGGAGAAAGATTGTTAACCAAATGTGTGCAAATGTGCTGCCATACAGTCTTCAAAGATCCCAACTAAATGTTGCATGATGTATGGTGGTCAAACATTAACTGGTTGACATGTGGGCCTGAATAGAAAAGGGATTGGCAGTGGAGTTCATCGGGAATGGGTGAAGTGCCAAAAAACAAAACAGATCAAACTAATTATAACAATAATTACAGTCTGAAAATTATAGTGGGTGGCTGTACACTTTAAATTGCTTCACCCTTCTCCACAGCTGTCTGATGGACAGCAGCACAAATAATTGTAATCCACAGACCAGTTGTAGCATGTTTTGACATTGCCCCCATCTGACAACAGATGTTCTGTGCACATAGGCAGGCAGTCCATAGCTACCCACATACTGCCAATGTGCTACCACCATTTAAGCATAATTTCCCCACCATGCATGGAATAATCTAAATTTGAAAGCTCTTTTATTTCATAAACAGAAATCTGTTGTGTTATGTTAAAAATGTATTTTTTAAGATGAAATAGTCACAGTGTTTATATCCTGGTCACTAGTGGCTCCTGAAAGGTTCTCCTACAACACATTGCCCTCACCAATTCATCTAACACCACTAATCTGGTGCACCACTATGTTTTCTGTTGCCTATGTATAAAAACACCTTTTTACACTTTTTTAAACATATATAATTAATGTTAACACTAGGCAATTAATGAGATTATATTAATCCAGTTAGATATCTTATGATATTTTACACCAGAGTTACCTCAAATGCTGTGGGTGGCATTCCTCTGTAGCCTGTCAGTCCACTATTTACTTGACCTGTCAAAATGACAAAAAAATTCTGAGTTGAGGATATCCTGAACTTTTTTCTTTGTAAGTTCTGTGCTTTTTGCTAGTGTTGCCTGCCATTAGCCGGTACATCTGAAACTTTTTTTTTTTTTTTGCAGTAGACTAAGCTGCTAACTTGGTCAACGGCTCTAAATGCTTCAGTAGCCATTGACATTTTGCCATCACTGGCATGAAAAGAAAACCAGAATGAGGCATTCAAGGAGACAGTCAGAATAAAATCTTTCAGCAATAGAATTGTAACAATAACATCAGGAGATCGTAGATACTGAACTATACAAATCAGACAAAATGGAACTAATAAATAGTAACTTGATAAACTGGACATCTATATGTTATTTGCCCATGTTCATCAAGGGTCTGTGTACATAATTGCACCGATAAATACAACAATTTTTTTTGTGCTTTCACAGAGTTACAGGTTTAAATTTCTGCAAAAAAAGAAAAGAAAAATCTGTTTACAAATAAATCAGACCTGGACTGTTTGAATCTGCTGGATGTATATAAATTTCAATTATCTTGTAGATCGTTTTAATCTCATCAGTAGATATAATTAAAGAATGATTACAGTCACTTGAGGCTATTGTGTTATTATTGCATTTCAAGCTGGTAATCTGGTAATTCTGTGTTAAGTAAAGAGGTTCTGCCAAGATCTTGAGAAAAAAACAATAATTAGTGTCAATAAAGGTATCATATTAGTCGTGTATTTAATGATTTAAAATGACCAAACAAATTAAGTAAATCAGATTTGCCTTTATTAAATCATTAGCCGCTCGTCACTACCAGCTAACCACTTCATATCTATAACACTCCATCAAACCTCTTTTGCTATAAGCAACAAAATGTAAATGACATATAACAACATGTTTGAAGAAATGAGGAGTGTGTGTGTGAGTGAGAGAGAGAGAGAGAGAGAGAGAGACCAAAAACAGGAGATAAAAGAGGGAGAAAAGAGGGCTTCAATCTAGATGCCCTTGGTCATTTGAGAGCCTAGAAAGGAAATGAAAGGTAAAGTGGATTAAAGGCAGAGGTCACACGCACATGCACACAAACACACACACATGCACGCACACAAACACACACACATGCACAGACACACACACACACTATAATCTAAACTCACATTTTCCATTTAGCAGTAACAGGCTTAGGAAATAGCCAGTGATTTGAAGTGCACAACATCAGACCAAACCATTAGCAACACTCAAAGACATATATCTGTGGGAGTTGCGACCTTGAGGGTGTCTAAAACTATTTTTAAACCTCCAGAGATTCAGTTCTTACAGAGCAGAAAGAGATTTTCGTGTTAAATCAGCAAAGCTATGAATGCTCCCCAGCGCCCCACGCCAACACCCCCACATAAAATGTTCAATAGATTGTCTGGTGACAAAACTTTCAGGGAGTGAAAACTGGTTCAATTGAGGGTTTATATTGCATATAATGCCTTATGAGGTATATTCATTTTTATGATCATTTTGACATCAGAATGGACTTCAGTTTTGAATTTAATCACAGTAATATATTTATAACTCAGTGGGTCATCTAGAGAAAGTTGTTAAGTTAGACACTTTTTACCTGAATAAAACTTTTACAGTATATATTAGGGTATAAATGTGTATTGCAAATACCACAATTGTAAGTTGGTGTATGTATTTTTTTTATATTACATAATATGAACGCCCCAAAAATGATAAATATACTAAATATTAATAATACACATCCATCAATTCATCTGTCTTCTGGCACTTGTCCGGCTCTGGGTCGTGGGGGCAGCAGTCTCAGCAGATATGGCCAGACCTCCTTCTCCTGGCTCACCTCCTCCTACTCCTCTGTGGGGGACACTAACTCATCACTACTGATACCTCACCAGTCCGTCTGTTACGCTCCTGCCTTACTCTCCCCACACTCGTCAACAAAACCCTGACATACTTACACTCCACTAGGCAGCAACTCTTTCCCAACCCAGACGGACGCCTCACCCTTTTTTATATTATTGTTAATAACATTCATGGGAATTACTGCATCTGCATTAGTATAATACTACAGTTTTAGCTCTTAGATGACATGGGGTAGGTATATTCACAGGTTAGTTTATTTATAAATGTAATTATAACAGACTAGTCTGACATTAACTATCATTAGCTAATAATGCATAAATAAACAAATATGAAAACTATTAAGGATAATAATGAATAAATTACTTGTCATTGTCACCGCTATAACCAGGGGAGGGAAAGTGACATGCAGATGTCTACATTGTTTGTGCAGGTGTTTGGTTGTGTATATGTGCAGTAGAGGGTGAATTATGGCTGAGCTGTTATACTGTGCCCCATGTCACACATATCCTCTCACCTCCATAAAATATACTGACCTTAATCAATAACTAATTAGCTGCTAATTACCATGCTAAAGTACACAGCACCAATTGCATGAACACACAAACATCCACTTATTGAGAAGTTAAGTAGGGTGGTGCCTACTTACACAAGGTCCCACCAGCCTTGTGTTAAACACAGTTTCTCAGCACAGCCACATATATTGACCACAGTAGAACACTATTTGTCTACCAAATACTGCATAAATTAAGATAAAAACAATTTAAATAAAACCTTGTATTGATCCACTAATCCTTTAAAGTTCTCTTTAGTGTTTTTCAGTATATAGTGATTGTTTGCACTTGTGCACTGCCCATAAAGTGCTCAAACATACCCGCTTCCCCACCAGCCTCTCACTCTCACCCTGACATATTGGCAGCAGTTACCGTACCTCCATTTTGTGTTCCCTCAGGAAGCCATGTTATTTCCTGCTGGTCCATTAGCGCCCCATCACTGCAACACATGAACAGTTCAGATAGGACGAGGCCGCTGCTGTAGCTGTCCATGCGAGTTTCAGTCTGTGATGTCCTGTGCTTGACCCGTCTTAGCAATGACAAAGTGTTATTGGTAAAGACAATGAGTAGCAAGTACGTGCAGCTGTGTGTGGGGGGTGTGAGGACATACTGATTCATTTGTTGTCTGATGTTGCAATTGCATGCTCTGTAATACATACATGCTCAAATAAGGATAGGGCTGAATTCATGATTATTTGTAATATTTTCATTTTCATTGGATTACTCAAGTAATAACCCTATCATAGAGATCTACTCCAAGGTAAAGTCCTGACGTCTAGTCTACAAAAAGCAAAAGCTATCCTTAAAAAAATAAAAAAAGATCGAAAATGGCCAACCTCTCCTCATAGGTGGTCTCCTTGGGAAGTCCTGGAGGATTTCAGCATGGTTGTGATTTCTTTTCCTTCTGCCCAGAAGCAGACAAGGACTGATGGGAAATAAAGGTGCCATTGAACTTTTCAGTTGCAGTATTTTTCAAAGAGAACCTATTTTCCTGCGTATTGGTACAAACAACAAGTGGACGCATTATAAAGTAATTTGATTGTAATGCTTTTGTACTGCTTATAATTTTCAATCGTACTAAGAAAGCAATGCCTTCCTCTGACACACGTGTCATCACATTTGTTTATTCTTGTGCTCTCACACATAAAGCGACAAAAGAACTGCACAAAGTGTTAGTAAATGTGACAGGTGAGAGTGAAAGAAAGAGGGTGCAAGATGATGAAAAACAGTGAAAGGGCAAAAAAGTAATGCGGCCTTGTCAAAATATAATACTAGGAAAAAGGCAGAGACACTATGTGAAGAATAATGATTGTTTACATGCTTAAACTAAAATATAATATGAGCTGAAATTCATTTCAAAATGCTTTGTTTATGGCTCTTGGTCAATAAATCATCACAACTTAAGTTTAGAAACAAGAAATCTTCTTAATAAAACTTGTCTTTGTTTCTCCACACCGTCCAGTGAAACGAAATTTCATTATGATGTTGTCTTTGTTTTGTTTTTTTGTTTTTCCCACAACCTTGTCCTTCAACCCCTCCTGGGGCATCCTGAGGCTGCCTCATGCTGGTCAGGATATATAATCTCTCGAGTGGATTCTTCACCTCCCCGGGGTCTCCCTGGGGTCAAATATGACCTGATCAGATGTTTTAACAATTTTTTTTATTACTATTTCTTCACTCTGTGATTTCTTTTAGTGTTCGCTTTTGCCATGAATACTCACTCCTTTCACTTGCATCATATTTAAAAACTAAGAAATATACATAAATGCAAGGAAAAAAGTGGGTGTAATAAAGGTGAGAGGAACTGTTTAAATCTGACATTCCTTTCTGTATTCATATCAACACATAGCAGCTGGATTACACCTCAAGCTGTTAAAAAGCTATGAAAGAGGCCAGGCTTCTGGTCTGTTCAGCATTGGACCACTAATATTTACATCCATTTCAAATTCATTCACTAAATGTTATTAAACCATGTGGTGTAAAATTGAGAGCAAAAGCTGGCACAGTACAAGCAGATAATCACCAGCATGATTAGTGTCATGTTGTCCAAATAAGCTGGAAACAGTTCACTAGCAAGTTCCTCCCAACCTGTTCTGGGATAACAGCCTCTGGGATGAACCCAGATAAAGTTCGGTTCAAAAAAAGCCGACACAAATTAAAATTTGGTCAGTTTTCTTTTGAACATCATCACCTTAAACATGTCCAGACAGATTCCAGTGCAGCTGCCATTTTTATATGACTGCAAGTCATGTTATGACCACACTGAATGTGCACCTGTGATTTTATCCACATGAATGTCATATCAGCTACTTATTCAAACTGATATGACATTCATGTGGAGAATCACTATTTGCTGACCAGACCCCTCTCTTAACCCCATCCCTCCATCCCCACCCCACTGATTGTTTCCTGTGAATTTGTGGGGCTAGACCAGGGGTAGGCAACTCCAGGCCTCGAGTGCCTCCTACAGGTTTTAGATGTGTCCTTGATCCAACACAGATGATTTAAATGGCTACCTCCTCGACATGTCTTGAAGTTCTCCAGAAGCCTGGTAAAGAACTAATCATTGGATTCAGGTGTGTTGACCCTGGGTAATATCTAAAACCTGCAGGACATCGACACTCGAGGCCTGGAGTTCCCTACCCTTGGTCTAGACTAGAGATGGACCGATCCGATATTACGTATCGGTCCGATACTGACTTAAATTACTGGATCGGATATCGGAGAGAAATTAAAAAATGTAATCCGATCCATTAAATATCACAAAAGCACTTCACAAAACTTGCAACATGGCGTAACTCATCTCTTAACCTTAGCACGTCGGAGCAGTATGCCTCACGTGATAGAGCGGCTGTGGCGTGTGAGACCTGCCGGAGGTCTGGTTGAGCATTTGGAGCCTCGCTACTAAACCGGAATTTTATCTCTGAGAAAGTTATCCCAGAGAGAAGTAAAGCAAGTGCGTAAGTTCATCTCTGAATGTTTGTAAAGCATTCCCACGTTAAGCTTAACGACCGATATATGGAGCGACTGCCTCCTCTCTCTCCCTCTCCTGTTGCTACTTCAATCATGAAAACTGATCAATGATCAGCTGATCGGCTTTTCTGTCGCAACTCCCGTCTCAATTGTTTGTTTATTGCCCACTTTGCACCAGAAAGAGGAAACCAGCGGCTGAACAACAGCAACATGTTTAAGCTTGATAAGCTGTTGTTAGAATTTATTTAATATTACTTTCTACACCAGGATCCTTTTCTACGTAGCTGACAGCTGGTAACTGTACAGAGGCGGATCTAGCAAAGTTTTGCCAGGGGGCCAAGTAGGGCATTAACAGGGAAAAGGGCGGTACAAAGAAATACTTTTCTTTCTTATTCTCATTTAAATGTCTAGCTTTTAATAAATAATTATCTGAATCTTACACCCAAAGTTTTAATCTGATGTAAAATGTATAGAAGTCCATTACTGTATATAGTAACTATTAAGTCTAATATATATACCATGGTAAGCTATAGTACGTTTTCCTTTGGGAAGGTACCATCTGTGCAGTCTGCAATTATGTTGAAGAAAGATGTTGAATATTTCATTATTGTAGAAAATTAATTGATTTCTGTGCATTTTTTTTTTTTACAAGTGCATCAAATTTAAGTTGATTATGTCGATTAAGCATCACGGAGCGGAGGGTGGGGGGTGGTTCCTTTTTTTTTTTTTTTGCTGGGAGTTGGCAACCCTATTAGTTAGGTTGTTTAATATTTCTGCTAAGTACTCTTTAAAATACCAGAATAGGGAGGATGGAGTAGGTTTAAGTTTATTAGATTGATCATTATTGCTGAACTATGAAGTATTTTGGGTGCAGTGTATTTTTTGCATACAGGTATAACAGAATAACTTTAGTTTTGTTTTTTAAAACTGGAGTATGAACTTATACAAAATGCAGCAAGATATTAAAAAACAGTTTTATTGATTAAAAAATACACTATATGTGATTCATATCGGTATCAGCAGATATCCAAATTTATGATATCGTTATCGGTATCTGACACAAAAAAGTGGTATCGTGCCATCTCTAGTCTAGACTGTACATGAGGATTCTGCTGTACCATCCTAATGCATCTGATGGAGGATATTCATTGGAAATGTAAACAAAAGCAAAAAACAGAAGCAGAAAGACTGGCGACCTGTCCAGGGTATACTCTGCCTCACACCCTACGATAGGCGGGATAAGCTGAAGCTCCCCTGCAACCCTGAATTACATAAGCAGAAGTGAATGGATAGATGAAAGGAAAAATATGGATGAATGGATGGATACCTAAGTAAAGCTATCGAAACAAATCCTATCAAGCAGGCGTTTTTTACTTTTCTATCGATATCATTTTGAGCAAGATAAGTGAAAAAATAGTGACTGCCCTTATTAAAGGGTAAACATGTTATTTTTGCTTAACCAATGAGGGAATTCCCTGTTTATGTTCCTCATACCTATTGTTATTTCAGTTATTTGTCTACTAAGATTTATTTTTTCCTATTAATTAACCTATGTAATTTAATCATTGTTTAAGTTAAGGTTAATTTGAATCTATAAAAATACATTCATAAGTGTAGTATATGGTGGTAAATTTTCTACCTTTCTTTAATTATGATTTTAAAAATAAAGATACATAAGATTAAATAAACACCTAGCTTAGTCTTGCGTGCACACACAAATACACACCTACACACACCAAGGCCACAATCAGGCCATATGAACAGACATATTCAGGGCAGTGTTGACCTATATCCCTATGCTAATAAGAGTATTAATTCACATGGGGTCTGCAAAGATGCCCGAAGAACAGAAAAAAAGATATAATGAAAACACCCATATTCAGACAGATATGAAAACCACAAAACACAGAGTGTGACAACCCACATGTCTTTTTTAAGCCCTTTAACATCAACCAAAAAGATGAAAGTGGGTAAGAAAGTTTTAAAGCAAAAAGACATTTTACTATATAGTACATAAAAGTAGTTTAGTTAAATTGGGGCCTCACAGTGGATGAATGCACTAACAAACTATAAACATTTAAAAACTGAGGTAATTGTTCTCTACCGGTTTCCTTTACAAATTCCAGTAATTAGATTACAACTTTTGTGTTTATGTGTATTTTCTCACCTTTAATTTGCTTTCTCGATCAGCTGTCTAATATCCAAGCCAAAGCTTAATAATATCGACCTATATGTTAATGTGTGCACTCACCTCTTTGCATGCATGCATGGATGTGTAGAAAACAGAGCCCCGTGCCTTAATGACAACTATATGAAACTATGTGAAGAGGCGATTGGCCTAGTGTGGGTTTTCTAAAGTGATGGACAGGTGGGATGTCTAATCCCATCAGAGAGTTGGTTAGTTTGTCCCTCAGGGCCCGCCTCTGTCTACCGAGTGGGCCCTGATTGGATGATCTGATTCTTAAAGTCAGATGGATTGAATTGCTTGGGGCAGAGAACAATAGAAATGGGTAGAAAAAAGGGGGAGAGTGTGAAACACACAGAGAAAATGATTGCAAGATGAAATCTGAGAGTGAGAGAGATGGATGAACGGGGTTTCAGAGAGAAAATATACATTTGAGAGAGAATAATAGAGAAAATCTTAAAGAGATAGACAGAAGACAGAGAGAGCACTAACTGTAAATTCAGACAGATCACTTTTCTTGGAGGAAAATGAATATGGATTTAAATAAATGACTTAGCCTGGGGAGAATGCTGGTAAATTGGGGTGAGTGGGTGGTTGAGATTTGGGATTCCTAAGCAGGTTTTCAAGAAAGGAAAAAAGTCAAGTGGAAGAGGGTTATAATAAGCTAGAAGCTCAGTCCATTTCTATGTATTCATTTATGTTGCACCACAAACCAGAAAAAAAACATATTTTTTTCTGTTGCGGGGTTCAAGTTTCCAAAATACTTGATTATAACCCAAAAAAAAGCAGCTTTGGGGTTTTTAGGATGCCAGAAAAGGTACACCTTACAGCAGGTCATTAAAACCTGTAATTATCCCTCCAGACCTGTGCTCTAGACCTTATCATTTCAGTTCATTTTTTGAATTAAGTCTATCCAGCTACCCTTTTGAGCTCCAACTTGGAATCAGTTAATATATAAATGACTGCAAAAATGTCTTTCCTATTTAAAAAGCATGGTCACTGATAAAAGTTTGATACATTTAGAAAATGTGAAATGTATTACATCTGAGTTATTCCATGTTTGAATGTCTCATAGAGCACTAATTGAAATACTTTCAAATTTCAAATTTCAACCCTAGAGTTTCGGTGGAGGATATTATAAGACTTTTGTGACTTTTTTTCTCCAAAGACATTTTGTTTTTATTTTATAAATCAAAATGACCTTTTATGGCTCCTCACCTGATCAAGTGTGGAAACTTGTATTTCCTAATCACAATTTTTCACAATTACAGTTTTCAGTAGCAGAAATCAGTCAATTTAACATCTGTTAAAATCCAGGTAACACATTAGCAGAAAGTTAGCTTAATCATAGTCATGAATAGATTTGTCATGTCCTTGAGTAATAAAAATAACCCCAAAAAACTTATAATGATGAAGTGAGTGAATGTTTGAATGTAATGAATTAATCAGTTGAGATTCAAACTGAAAACAAACATGCAAAAAATAAATCAATAAAGAAATAATTGACATAATTAAAAGTGAAATTAATATTTTTTATATCAAAAATTTATTTCAAGGAATTAAGCTTAATGACAAATCTCTAGTGTTAACAGTCAGTAAATGAATGTGATGCAAGAAAAAAAGCCACAGGTGCCTCTCAGAGAAGTCCTACCATTTAAAAAATAAATACAATACAAATCAATTATTTCTTTGGGGGATGATGCCATATCAGCAGCAGGTGATTTGGCAAGTGCACAGTAAGTGAAACTGTTACAAAAGCATGCATATTACATCGAGACATGACCATCAATTAACCTCTATACAAAAGCCAAGATAAAACATGTCATTTTCTTTGAAACAAGGCTGAGGTCTGCAGGTCAGAGGCTCCTGCATGCATAATGTCCCACTTTAACTGCAGGCAGATCATTGTTAGTCAAAGTATGTACGTGTAGTAAGATACATTTTCAGAGAACTAGGTTTTGTGTGCGTGTGTGTGTGTGTCAACATGTTTGTGTCTATCATTCCCATTAAATCGTAAAGATATGAATAGGTTTCAGTCACATCTGCTTCTCAAACTTACTTTGAACAGTTAAACTCTTCTTTTGTTTGAACTGCTGCTGAGAACTTAGAAAAGTTTTCAGGAGGTGTCTTTGGAAATTTGTACGGTTAATGTGGTATTGTTTGTGGCATTTGATGAAGGTGAAAATGTTTTTTTTTTCTGTCCTGTGTTTTCAACATCTCCTAACTGCTGAGCTATACAGTTTACTTTCTGTGAGATATATTTTCTTCAGTTTTGTCTTTGCTCTCTTTTAACGCTCTGCTTTTCAAAAAGAAAAAATTCTCACTTTGCTCTTCTTCTCATTCCTACTCTGATTCATCCTGTGCTATCCATGAGTCTTTCCCAGAAACAGAAAGATTAAATCCATTCTTCAGTGTCCTTAAACCTCCAACTCAGCTGTTTACTTGCAAAAACACCAATACACTTGTTCTAAGTCTGTCAAAGGTTTGTATCTTTTTGTGTTTGTGGTCAGCTTGTGTGTGTGTGTGTGTGTGTATCCAGGCGTGTGTGTCTGTGCATGCATCCTTGATATCAGCAGTCTTTTCTAGATCCAACACAAGACTGAATTTAAAAATAAAAAGAACTACTTTCCCCACCTTAAGCTATTAAAAAATAAGCAATGTGCAGACTCTGTGTTGTGTTCATTCAAAAGCAAACTTTATTTTTTTTTTATTAATTTAGTGGGTCAAAAATAATTAAGGACTGATGGCCATTTTTAAACATAGAAAACCATTATCAGATGCTCAAAAGTTAATTAACTGACAAGCATTTTCTCGGACAAGTGATCCATGTTCCATTATTATTCTGTGACAAATTAAGCAGATAAAATATATGGAGTTGATATCAAATGTCAAACTTGCATTTCATATACCGTATTTCCCGGACTACAAAGCGCACCCGAATATTAGCCGCACAAGCTAAAATCAGGGGAAAATCCTGTTTTGTACATACATTAGCCGCACCTGACTAAAAGCCGCAGGTGTTTCAATGTTGACTTATCATATGTAAGAGAATATGCACAAAGCGAATTGTCAGGAAAGAGATGGCTGTTTGGAGACACATCACTTTTATTAATATTTTGAAAAACAAGTTATGGGTACATATTTGCATAACTTTTTAGGTATATGTACAAGTACCGGTAATTACAAGTATGAAACATGTACTGTGCTTCATAAATGAGTAACAAATGTAGTACATAACAATAACCTACAGCACACCAGAAAAATAGATTCGGCCTACCTTTTAGGCTCAGGTGCAGTGACACGGCTTTAACAAGAAGAAAAGTCAGTCATTCACCACCATCTTTCTCTTCTTCCTGCGCACTAAAACCACCAAAGTCCTCTTCTCTAGTGTCGGAAACGAACAGGCTCAGGATGGCTTCGTCATCCACTCTCCGCTTCTCTCCTTCGTTGTCACTTTCAAAACCAAAGAAATCCTCGTTGTCAGTGTCAGAGTCGAACACCCTCTGAAGGGCCGTGGCGGTGTCCTCCTCTCCATCATGCAGCAGTCCAGCCCTTCGAAATCCGTTGGTGATCGTGGATGTTTTCACACTTTTCCACGCTGTCAGAATCCACTGGTGGAGTTGAGCATAACTTGCTTTTCGCAAGTTTATCGCCGCTCATCATCCACGCCTCCCGCTGAACGCGTAGCGCTACTTTGAAGTTTGTTTTTCGCGCTACTTCGTACGGCACTATGTTGCCTGGCAGACGGACATGTGACCAACATACCACTCTTGAACCCCGATCCTTCCGCCAGGCAACGTAGTGCCGTACAACAGCGGAACAAACAAAACAAATCGTCCTACGATATCACAAAAATCATGGACAATCCATAGAAAAGCCGCACCCGACTAAAAGCCGCAGAGTTCAAAGCTTGTGCAAAAAGTAGCGGCTTATAGCCCGACAATTACGGTAGTTTCATTGAAATTCTCAATGTGAAGTAAAAGTGCAAGTAAAGCAAGCTGCCATTAGATGGAAAAACTAAAATAAACCTATCAGAGCGGTAGGGAACATTTTGGAAATGGACAGTTCAATAATTCGGTGCTATTGAACTGGAGAAGGCCAACACTAAAAGAACTGAAAGACCATAGAAGATAAATAAAGTGGATGATCTTTCTAGTTAAGAAATACTCTTTCACAACACTAGCCAACTCAAGTACACTCATCAGGGTGTAGACATTGTCAAAGTTTATTTTGAAGAAACAATTAAAAACATTTCACATTATCCAAAAACTATATTAGAGGCAATGTTACTACATGGGCATCTATGGCTGCTAGTGGAACTGATGTGATGTGACTGCTTATAGAGGTAAGAGGATGAACTTTGAAATCTGCATGGCTATACTTTTTGCCTAGATTTAAATAAATGCTTCAAAACTGATAAGACAGGATTTTATAGTACAAGTGGATAATGGCCCAAAGCATATCGAAAACATTTTTCAAGGCAGAGAAATGGAATATTCTTTAATGGCCAAATCAGTAACCTAATCTCAGCTTAATAGAGCATGTTTTTCAGTTACTGAAGCCAGAGAGACCCACAAACAATCAGCAACTAAAGGCAGTTACAGTAAAGGCATGGCAGAGTAGCCCAAGGGAGCATATGCAGTATTTCGTGATATCCATTAGTTTCTAAACTTCTGATTGTTACTGACTACAAAGGATTTTCATCCAAAACAGTATATTATTTTATATTTTAAATTATGTTAGTTTGTCCAAATAAAAAAAAAGAGAATACATATAAATACAACTGTAATTCATTAACAGTTAATGCAGACTTCATGTAAAACCCTTTAAATTTAAAGTGTAAGTCTGCACTCTAATCACTAGGGGTGCAACGATACTCGTATCGATATTGAACCGTTTGATACAGTGCTTTCGGTTCGGTACGCATATGTATCGAACAATACAAAATTTTTAATTTATTTTATCAACTTTCCTTCTGACGATGCTGTCTGTGTTGAGCGCTCAGTGGATCTGCGCTGGACAGTGCAGCCTAGGCAGAGTAGTCGAACGCAGATTCACTGAGCGCAGGGCAAGCTAGCGAGACAGAAGTTAAGCTCTCCTTGCAACATGGCAAATTGAACCTCCCCCACCCTGATTCAGATGTGGCGCTTGGAACTATTTTGGTTTTCATGTGACGTATGACCCTGAAGGTAAGCGCGTCATGAACTAAAGTAAAACAGTATGTTGGATGTGCCACACAATGCTCAATTACATTGGTGGGAACTAGTGTGTTAGCGCAGTTTGCTCGTTAACGTGTTGGCCGTCCAGCCCCACGCACGGGGCGATCCGCGGTAGCTCGTTAATGGAGACTTGCCGTGTTGTGGCGTTAACATCATTTCAGATTAACACTGACAGCACTAGTGTGAACACAACGAATATGACTGCACATTTACTCCGACATCATCCTAGTGCAAAGACAAGTGGAAGCAGACAAAAACAACAAGCACGCATGCTACAAACTTTACCTGAGTCATTTAGACAGCCGTTAGCACGTGATTCTCCTTATGGGGACCTGATATGTTTAATATGCTGCTGAGAATATACCCCAGAAGAAGCGTATAGTATAGCTTTTATTTTGGAAAGAGCCATTTCTCTGTAATAAATTCTCTTTTCCAAAGATGAGTGATTTCTCGATCAGATAGATTTATTTTTTTATTACTTTGTTGTTTCAGCAACATTAAATTTAAAAACTGTACTTTTGAGTTAAAATATATATTTATAATTTTAATAAATGACAAATTAATGACATTTTTTTTTGTATCGAAAAAATATCGAACCGTGACACCAAAGTATCGAACCGAACCGTGAATTTTGTGTATCATTGCACCCCTACTAATCACATATTCACTCATTCACAATTTAAAATTGAGTGTTGTAGTGTTCAGAGGCAAAGTTCCAAAATGTGTTACTGTCCAAAACAACTATGAACCCAACTGTGCTGGAAACACAGATATTACTTTCATGACTGAAAGGTCAAATATGGTTACCACACCAAAAATAACCAACTGCATTTTTTCACTATATGTGGTAAGTATTGATGATCCTATCAAGCTCTTGGAAAATAAGCAGTAAAGCAGATTGCCCAAAGCATCAGGCTGAACACAGGAAGAAAAAAAACAAACGTTTTATTTTTAAAAATGACTTTTTTGTGATGTTCAAGTAATTCAGTTTTGATTTTTATAAATCACACATGTATTGATTAATCTCTTATAAAGGTAAAGGTTTATAAATTATAACAGTTCCTTGAATTCTCTCAGCCTCTATGAGCAATGACAAGTCATCTCCAGAAATGTTTTTAAATTAAGTTGAGTGTTGCAAGTAATTGCAGTACTATTATGGATATTACACTATGTGTGTTTCGTGCTGTAGAAAATTAAAAAAAAAATCAATTACACTGTGCCCTGGAGTTGCAGTAGAAGAAACACAAACTAGAAAAAATATAAATTTTCTAGGTGACTCAAATAGGTAATGTGAAGGAATTTCACTGAGCGTGGAAAAGAGGGTAGCTAATATTTATCTGAGGTAAATGCCAACACATGGAATTTAAAGTTGGGATGTCTTCTGGAATATAAGTATTTTGGCACTATATTGGTGGTCAACTGTCCCTCCTCTAATTTTTCCACTACACTTGATTGTTTTTCTATTTTTCATTGATTGGGTGACACCTGACTTTAGGGTCTTAAGTTGTCATCAATAACAAAGCAGTATTTTTTCTGGCTGTAATAAAAGCAAAATTAAACATCTTAAACATCAGTCACATCTTGATTGTTTGATTTAAAATTCATTAAAATAGATAAGAATAGTGCAGGCTAGAACTGAACATGAGTTATTTTACGGACTGTGTGTGTGTGTGTGTGTGTGTGTGTGTGTGTGTGTGTACTGATGTAATGTATATATCTGGGGGTTGTAAACAATAGAACAGAAGGATACTCATACTAAAACATAATACCAAAGATACATTGGAAAGTTGGAAATCACTACACAAGGAAAGACAAAAGCTAAAACTGTTCAGAACAGGAATAAGCTAAAAACAGAAACCAGAGGCTTGAAAACATTACAAAAGATTAAATTCATTATTGAATTGGTAGGCTGACCAGGAATCCAAGTCAGCCTACCAAAGCTACCAAAACAGTAAATCCTAAAAAGAAACCTAACCTCAAACACAAAGAATTCAAAATCCTAGGTTCCACTTTTTTTAGATTTCAGCAGAAATATTTTCCATTGCCAGACTGTTGCAAATACTAAATGTTAACCAGATCAGGGTTCTCTATCTTAAGTTTTTTTCTGATTGTGTCGCACTCAAATTCTATAAATATTTTTTTACAATATGTTTGCAATAATCAGAGTCACAGTCTGTTACTGTAAGAGAAAGAAATATCAAGTCTTTAAATAGTGGACAGTTGTACGTAGTCATTTGCCTATTCTAAAACATTTTAAAATGCTAACAATGTTCTTCGTGACAACCACTTGTAGCAGACAGTTTTAATGGATTTCAGATACTGTTAAATTCATCAACTGTTATTAGAGAACTGACCAAGAACACCTGAGGAAAAACTGTAACATGTCAATGATTTATACAGAAAAAGAACATAAAGCAACATTAGCATTCACTTGGAGATTTTTTTGTGTCCTCATAATGCCACTGTTTTGCTGTAAACACTACAGAGCTTAAAGTATTGAAAAAGAAATATATAATTAAGATATAATTAGAGAAGTAATTAAAGGTTAATTAATTCTTCTTACCTATGTCATAGTATATAACCTTCATTTTTGAAGAAGAGATTCTAGTTAATTTTTCTCTGTTCAAATAAGAAACAGTAACTTGAAAACACCTCTGTTTCTCAGCCTAAAAGTTCCAGAGCTATATCTGAAAAACTTTTTCAATGGACTATAATTTGATTTTTCTTATGTATTCCCCCGGGGTATCCAGACTCTGCATAGCTATAATTCAGCAAAACTAAGGTAGAAATAACAGACATGAACAATTACTTTAGTGGTAGCTCAAGAAGCACCATTGTGATGTCCCCTGACTTCTGATGTTTTATACCTTCATTGGAAACCAAACCCTGTCACAGCAACCGTGCAGTATTCACACTGATTTACACCTAGAAAATAAAAATGATTTGGAGAAATAGTTTGAGGCACCAACAGTCTAACATCCCTTTGATGTTAACAAGCGGTAAATCAGGTTTCAGAGAGAGAGGAAGATGAAGAGGGATACGAGGTACGATGAGGGGGGAGGATGAAGTGGAGACAAAAGAAAAAGAGCAGGTCAAGAAAGGGAAATGCTGGATGTTGAAAGAGATTTAAAGAAAGTTAAAGAGAGAGAAGAAAAATAGAAATTGAAAAGAGGAAGTGAGGAGGAGAGGGGTTGGGCAACTTTCCTTTTATGTTACAGGAGCAGAAGCATAGAGGAGGAAGTTAAATTGAAAGAAATTAAAAGTTGAGAGCAGATAGGGAAGAAATGGTTTAGCTCTGATGTACAAAATGTTAACCTCTTTTCAGATCAAAGTCTTTCATAGGGAAGCCCAAAAAATTGAACCATACAAAATTGTGTTTAGATCATGTGTGCTTTTCTTGTGTTTATCAGGAAAAATTAAATGTTGTTCCAAGATTACTCTATAATAAACTTGGAAATAATGAATCAAAGCTTAATGTAAAAACCTACACTGAAGCTGATATTTCTAAACATTCAAATGTTCTCCAAATGTTTGCTAATTTGCTAACATGTTCCAAATTCAAGTGCCTAAAGTAATAAACATCCATCATCTAGCAAGAACTAGACCATTTTACAATGGGACTACTCATTTAATATATTATCATCTATAAGTACTCAGTAGTTATTGGCCAGATCATTCCTCTTTGAACTGGCATTCAGTTTGAGCTTACATTATGCACTTACAATTCATTAACATCTATCTATTTAGGCTAGACAGGAGCATTGTCCCAAACAGGCCCATGAGAGCTCAATGGGAAATTAAAATAACATAAACGTGCACTTCTGAGAGTTTATTTTTTTAAAGTCAGAATGAAAACAGTTTTCTTTGTTTGTAGAGAGCAAATTTATAAGCTTATATTGTCCTCCATATGCTGAAGGGTCACAGTATGAATCACCATTATAAGAATAAACACCCATAGAGAAATAGACCAGAAAGGTAGATTTGCTAGCAAAGCTACAAAAGCAACAAAAACCTTTTATGAAGCTTTACACATGGTTAGAGCAGTCAAGACCAGCTTTGTAATTTCCCACAAAGAGTATTTGGTGCACTCTGCCGTGCTAATATACACTAAGAAAAAAGAAGCACTTGAGAATGCACCCCTCTCCAGGCGAACCATAACAAAATGGATCGAGGACATTTTCAAAGATCTGGAGCTTGAAAAACAAAACAGACAATTTTGATTTTTTTTCTCCGTGGCTGTGGACAAAAGCTGTGATGTCTGTGACACAGCCTAGTTACTCATCTTTGTACATGGGATAATGAAAGAGTTTGAGATTACGGGGGAGCTGGCCGCAACGTGCTGAATGAAAAGGACCACGACAGGGAGTGAATTGTTTACGGAGGTAACTGCATGCTTTGATAGGCTTGGGCTGAAATGGGACAAACTGGCAGGTGTTACAACCAATGGCTGTCCAAATCTGACAGTGAAAAATGTCTGGCTTTTGTAGCGGATAGAAGATAAAGTGACTTCAGTAAACCCAGAACTGAATCTGGTATTTTTGCACTGTATTATACGTCATAAAGTGTTGTGTACAGTAAGTCAGTACTAAAAATGAACCATGTTTTTGATGTTATAACTAAAATAGTTAACTTCATCAGGCAAGAGCACTGAATCACAGACAGTATGTTGCACTTTTGAGTAACTGTTGGAAGAAGTCAGTATCCCTTTTTTATTCATCTCACTAAGAGGAGAACTTAGCATACATGAGGAGATATGTGCAGATGATGGTTCTCTTTGGATTTTAATTTAATCTTCAATTCAGTTTCATTTATATAACACCACATAACAACAGCGGTCACTTCAAGGCGCAGGTAAAGAGCATAAAAATAAATATAAAACCCCAACAATCAAACAACCATCTTTGAGCAAACACTTGGCGACAGTGGGAAGGAAAAACTCAATTTTACTGGGAAGAAACACGTCACAGAACCGGGCTCGGGGAGGGGTAGCCATCTGCCGCAACCAGCTGGGTTTGAGGGGAGAGAAACAGGACAAAAAAAAAAAAAAAAAACACTGCCTGGAAACGGTACTCAAAACAGACTAGATTTAACTTCCTGAAAAACCCAAATAGCAGTAGCAGTTTGTATAAAAAAAGTTTTTGAATTTTGCAAAAAACACTGTAGTTTTGGGAAATGTTGATTAAAGTGTGATCAGATGTAGGTGTTTTTACTATGTCTATTTAACATTTCCATGGTCGTTCATTGTCTTATTGCTATAACGAAATCATTCTTACCAGTAACACTTTGTAAAGAGATAAAATGAATATTTAGACGAACTGAGTTCAGCTTAATGGTGTACAGCACAATAGGCCAAGTTGTTTACAGTTAAAGATTTAAAACAAAAAACTGTAGTGTGGGTGGTGTGAGCTTTTAAATAAGTCATCTGTAAGTAGTGATGTCTGATACACGAATTTCTACAACACGGGGATTGAATGTGAGGTGCAGCTGAGTGGAAAACCTAATAAACAGAAGTTGGCAGATTTAGAAAAGGAAGAAGACTGAGGTGTAAAAACAAAAAAGGGTGAAGAAGTCAGATAACAGGAAATGGATGTTCATATGCTTTAGGGTTAAATAGGAATGGGTGGGGAGCACAGAACATTTGAGGCACTGGGAGATGAAAGAAAGGGTGGGAGGAGAGATGAGAAGTGTAGTGTAGAGACAGAGAGGGTGGAGAAGTTATAAACTTCTGAGGAATGGATTAATGGCCATAGAATTATATAAAGATGCAGAAATAAGAATAGGTGGGGCAGGAAAAAATAGTGAGAAAGTCTATTTAACACAGTTTTGCACCAACTGATGATTAAATATTTACACATATTACATTTTCTGAATATTGCAATTTTCTCAATATATTTTTTTCTAAAGCAGTCATAAATAAATAATATTAGGCTGACTTTATGCCAGTTTGGAAATTGTAACTGCCCTTGCTTTTATTTCATATCTGCTGAACTTTTGTTCCAATTTTTAAGATACTTGAAAACATAATTCTCTGCTGTCACTAGGAAAAGAATTGCTTTCTTTGTTTCTCTTTTCTCACCTAATAACTCTATTTGGTTCCTTTGTTGGCTATCCATGCACAGTTGCAATATGTTATACAGATCCCTAGTTTAGGTATTATGTAAAGAGCTATAAATATGCAAATACAGCCAATGCAGTATTTTAGCAAACTCTAACTTTCTGTTCAAATCTGACTGATTATTTCTATCTTTTGACAAAGATATTGCTGGTAAAAAATGCACATTGATTAATCAAAACACTGACAAAGATTTAAATTAAACAGAATACAATCTAGGATTTTCCATTGCCTTATGTCCATTTCCAGTCAGTTCATATGGGGTCATATACTGGATGGTTTGCTAAAAGTGTATATCCCAACACTCACCTAAAACAAGCATTAATCAGGACAACAACTGCTTTAGCATTAATGCAATAAGAAAGATGGTTGAACTGCATAATGTTGTCCTTTGGGAACAAATAAAAAAAAGCTGTTTGCTCAACCAAATTAAATTAAAATCTATATTTAAAAATCGATTCTTCTTCAGAAATCCATAAACCTATTTTATAAATGAAGTTGTTTCATTTTAAATATGTATAGAAACAAACATTAATCCTACCAGTTGCTAGCGCTATGTCCCATGCAGTTTTGGTTCCTAAAAAGACTGCTCTACCCAGAGGTCAAAGGTCAAACCCCCTTTCCACTCATCATCTTATTAGAAGGTGTCATGTTGTAACATTAAATTTCAAAAATAAATAAATAATAAATTAACCAAATATGTACTATAGAGTGTTAAAAAGCTTTAGACGGGTTTTTTAAAAACAAAAAAAAGAAATCATGCATTTTGCTAAACCCACTGGTATTCTGGTTCACAGTATTCTTGTTGGTCGTCTTATGTATTCAGTGAAATTGTGCTAATGTCTTAAAATGACTGCGATTTACTGATTCGAGGCTGTTAAATGTTAATATGTTGCTTCACGTTGGCGGAGATAACAAGAGAGAATTCGCAAACCTGAAATGCCACTAATGCAACAGGAAGAAGTACATTATTAACCTTTTCTTTCAGGGCACATTACAGAACAGTTTTGCAAAGTGCTTTACAAGATTAATAAACTTGTTATAAATCAGTGACAAATATCTTACTGGATGCAACACTATAATTACTGTGAAAACTTGCTTTAGGCTGTGCTTGAGCAATGCACAACAGAGGCTGCATCTGTTTCTGTGGAAAAAACTCAATGCAACTCATTTGATTTTTGTTTAAAATGTCACACATGCATGCACGTTTTTCCCAGTCTCAATCAAACTGTTTTTTCCCTCTTTTTTATTTATACATTTATTTTTAGGTTTCTCCGAACTGTGACAAGGTTTTGGTGAATGGCAAAGAAATGCGTGGTCAGCGGTCTTTGACCATCAAGTTCTCATACCTGCACCTATCTGCTCAGCTTCAGCTCACCGTCTGGGTGCCCAAGCTACCGCTTCAGATAGATCTGTCAGATACTGAGCTCAGCCAGGTCAAGGGCTGGAGGGTGCCAATCATCACTAACAAGAGGTAATTTGCCTGTCTGACCTTGAGGGAATGAGGGAGTGTAACACACGGTAGAAGGTGTAGGCATTAGCATAATTTTGTCAAAATGTAGAGCATTTTACGTACACCATTTTCATTTATGCTACAAAGACTTTTTTCTTTGGTAAGAAACACATTTTAAGACTATTCAGAAGGGAAACACAAACACCTGCAATTGCTGTTAGAATCGAGCAGTGAACTGTGAGGAACTGCAAGTTTTTGAAGTCACAAAAATTTATGGTACAGGCATTTGTTGAGTTGTATTTCCTACTCGTCTCTGAGAAATGTTATTTTGTCTTTCATTTTGGTATATATATATATATATATATATATATATATATATATATACACTACAGCTTACAATGCCATATTTTCCAAATTCTCTCAAAGCTGAACCAAAGGTATATCAGTTTTAAGTTGCAGACTGACAATATTGTTTATTCCTACCAGTTTTACAAAGCACATAACAGGATGTTAAAAATGGAAATTGAGTGTTTCTTGCCAAAACTTACATTGGCATTAATGTCTACATTGGAAGTTTTCATCATTTACATAGCTTTTAATGATTCTAAGTATCATTATGCTTTTGTGCTTCTATCTTTGATTGTGTATTTGTATGACAGGTATGTGTGTTTGTGTGTTTTATTCCTATTTCTCATCTTGCCACCCTTCCATTTTGTTCTGCTGGGCCTATTTTTCAATTTTGGCAATTTCTGCTCACGCAGCCACCAAGCCGTGTGCACAAACACACCTCCATCTCCCCAAACCACTATCTGACAGAGTGAAACACAAGCACTATTAGGTAGACACATTCACACAGACACATGAGCAACTGGGGCACTGGGTAATGGAAAGAAAATTCCTGTAATATTACCTGAGTTTCATAGGTACTGTAAAGATATAAGACACAGATGCAGTCCTCTGTGTGTATATTCTTGTGTGATTATATGATCCTATGTGTGCCTGTATATGGTCAATGATAGATTTCACAGAGGCAGGCAAAGGAGAAAGAATGTGTGTTTATTTGCGTCCTTCTGAGATAAAAAAAAATACATTTTCATTTAGAGACGAATCGAGACAAGTTGCCCTCTTGTTTTTTAGTATTGAAAAATTAGTACATTCATAGTATATTTTATATTTCTTATGTTTTATTTCATTAGATTAGATCTGATTTAATTAATGACTACTGTATTTTTCTATATTCTGCAAAAGAAATAAATAATTAAGAAGAAAGACATGCAGCTGTCTTAGCGGTGCTGCAAGTCTATTTATTAGTAGATTGCTGCTTACTAGATTAACAACACAAAATACAAAAAAAAATCATTGTTCCATTGACCAATATTTTTAAATACAAATATAATAATTTAGTTTTTACTTTTTGATACCATATGAAAGCAGAAGAATGTAAAGTTTAAAGAATCCAAGTTAAACTGAGTAAAACAATAATCCTGTTTTGACTAAACAGTGTTGCAAATGTAGTTCTGCTCAAGACTCTATTAAATCCCCTAGTTTTAGTGATTTTTACATATGTTGTTCCATTTCATTTTTTCTGAAAGTATCAAGACCCTCTTATAATGTAAAAGATTTTTGATGTTGTTTATAACGTTACAAAGAATCATTTCTATAGTTTGGATCTACTGCTTCGGAAAAATTTGCCCAACAGATAGTATTACATAAGAATAGAAAATTGACCAGTTACGTTTAAAATATTTTGACCATCCTAGTCTTATTACAAGTGCTTAATGTTCAAGTAAAGTGTTTAAATGTGTTAAATGTAGATTAGAGACTCAAGTGTCCTTTATTTGGCTTAAAGTGTAACCTGAAGATGAGATTATTCAGTACATCA
Source organism: Perissodus microlepis (assembly GCF_051167445.1). Taxonomy (NCBI): domain Eukaryota; kingdom Metazoa; phylum Chordata; class Actinopteri; order Cichliformes; family Cichlidae; genus Perissodus; species Perissodus microlepis. The sequence goes on from NC_140472.1 coordinate 28,024,821, forward strand.
GCTGGAGCTGAGAGGAGAGAGGAAAGGGGACATTTAATTACTGGATAATCTCACCATCCCTTCATTTTATTTCTTTCTTCCTTATTTATCTCTTTTCTTTTCAGACCCACCAGAGACAGTGAAGATGATGAGGACGATGACAGAAAGGGCAAAGGCTGCACCCTACAGGTATCATTTGATTGTAAATCAGGATTGTTTATGAGTGACCACAACTCTTTTAAAGGCAGTTTAATCTGAATAATATCTGCCTAAACACTGAGTTATTGATACTGAGTTGTACTTCTGTGCCATGTTTTTGTTTAATCACAAGCATTGAAGTAAGAGTCTGTTGTGCACTTTAGCATCAGAGTCTGAATTTGGCCTTGTTCTAACCTTTCAGTACCAGTATGCTTTGGTGCGGGTCCTCACTCATTTTGTCGCAGAACCATCTGACCCAGGTGGAGAGATGGTTTACATGCTGGGTGCTGACTGGCAAGTTGATATCACTCATTTGGTCTTGGACCAATTAAAGGTGGGTATACACAAATGCTCACAAACAGTACCCTTCTATTCACTTGCAGATCATGGCTTCTTCACAAAGGAATAGTTTAACATTTTGGGATATAAATTATTTGCTCACAGCTATGGGCAGTGACACTTTCTAATAAGTACTTGTAAGGTGGCTTAATATATAGACAGTGCAAAACATATGTCCTGATTTTTTGCATTTACAGATGAACTGTGTGAACAACTATAGCACCTACAGGAGCTTCATGCCACGGAAACCCATGGCATGAAGCTCCCAACACACGCTTTTTCTGCTGATGTTAAGAAGGTTGCGACCTCTGCAGTTACTGAGTCAGCAGAGCTTTTACACACTATGCATCTCAGCACTCAGCAGCCCTACTCTGTAATTTTACATGGTCTGCCACTTTGTACCTGAGCTGCCACTTGGTAATAATATCACTTACAGTTGATTGTGGTATATCTAGGAGGACAGAAATTTCACAAATTGACTTGGTACAGCAGTAAATTGTATCAGAGTATCACACTGGAGTGGGACTGAAAACACCTGAATTCAAAAATTAAGAGATGCACCCAATAGTATATTAATATTGTAATTCTTTCTAAACAATAAATAATGTATCCTTTGACTGCCTCCTGTTTCTGTATTCTGCAGATAGAAGAGCCTCGCATTGCCAGATTAATAGATGGACGAATCGTAATCGGGCGGGACCTGGGACACACCAATATACAGGTATTCTTTGCTCGCTTCATCACTAAAAGTGCAACCCATCTCTTCCCCTTCAATTGTAACTAAGCTGGTTGATATTATAACACCAAAAGAACCGTTTCTGCTTACTGAAGTCTATATTCATCCCTATAGTAAAGTTAAGAAACTGACTGCAGTGGGTCATTTACTCATCATACAGTATTTGAGTATATATAGAAAAAAAAAGAAATTCCACAAGCAATGTATTCACTGCTTTTTACAAAGTCCAGAAAAAGACAGTTGAAAGAACTCATTATGTCAAGCGCGGTGTAATTTGGCACTTCACATTACAGCCATAAGTACTCCAGTGATGTAAACACTATCCCCGTTCCTCATATATAAGCCTCCCCTGCTAGCTTGTTATACAATTAGCCACAATTAAATGTTGAATTTGGCCCTGACATCTCAGCGTGATGCTCACAAATTATACACATATACACACTGAACACAGTTGTGCACTTTCTGCATTCCAATGAGCCTGGCCATTGTAACTCAGTGTGACAGTGGAGGATGGTTCTGTGGCTTATTCTGTTATTTACTTATGCACGGTTATGTAGCAGAACTAAAGCAAAACCACCAAATGTTTCGCAGTCCTCATCAGTGTCGTCTTATATTGTTTTCTGTTCTCTCTTGCATACATCACATATATAGAAATTATGTATTTTTATGGTCGCATTCATTACTGTGTTGAAGAGTATGTTTCATATTCGTTAACAAGTAAATAAAAAATGGTTGGAGTGAAGTTCAGTGCACAAGTGGCATGATTTTTGGTAACAGCTGGGTGTGTGTTAGCAGGGGACTTCTGCATTAATGTATGCACGCGCACACACACACAAACACACACATATACAGCTGTGGACCGTTTGGGAGCTAGGAGAGAGAATTTACCGAGAATTCCCACTGAGATGCCAGAGTCGACAGGCATCATTTGATAGTTTGACATTTCAATTTTAGCCCCCAGCTCTGTCTTCCTGACTATCGCTTCTTCCTCTTTTTCCCGTCTCTCTTTCCTTTCTATCCCCAGTCTCTCTTTCTCACCTTGTTATTCTCTGCCGGTCTTGAGGAGCAATCCCAGAGCCGTCAGTCATTGCATTTTGTTACCTTGCTGAGGGTGGGATTAAGTTTGACGCCCTGACACATTTGCTGCGAGATTGTCTTTGTACACCAATCAGATCTGCCTGTCCTCCTGTCGCTGGGCGAAGTAGTACACTACAACATGGGCCCCCTAATCTCTATCAGTGTCTGTCTGCTGTTCCCCCTGTTCATATGTACCCCAATCTTTTTCATGCTCCTTCTTTCTGCCCCTTTCACTTACTGTCCTCCTCTATTTGTCATTGTCCCTCTCCTTCTGACACCTACTCTATTTATTTTTCTCTTGCTTGCTTGCCATCTTACTTACACTGTCCCTTTTTCTTTTCATCCACTCTGTTTTCATTTGAGTTGTCTTTAGTTCTGGCCTTGTTGTCTTAGTTGAATGCTGACACACTGGGGCACAGCTGGAATGCAGACGGGAACACAGTCTGTGTGCATTTGTGCGTAGATGTGTTTTCGTTACTTAGCGTGTGCTTCGCTGTGTGATGACAGCAGCAGAGTTTCCCTGCATTTTCTTTACACATGCAATACCAGCACCATCGGCTTTTACAGATCCATGTTTGTCTGTATGTATTTGCATGTGTATCTAAGACATGCTGTGCAGATTGCAGAAATGAATCAATGATGATCAGTCTGTGTGTGTTAACCTCCTAACTACTCCAAGTTTATGTGGCACAATGGTGGCTCTCACTGCTCTTGCACTGACAATGTTAAAATTTCACCTTAAGGAAATATTGACGCAGACAGCAAAAAAGCTATTTTATGCATTTCTGTTGTACAATGTTTTTTACTGTTTGTTCTATAAAAACTGTACTTACTAATGTCCAATTACTTTCACAGCAAATCACAAAAAAATAGAAAAAGTATGATTTCCTTGGGCGGAAAAAGAAGCTTTTCTTAAACCTCATTTATTCAGCAAACTTTTTAAAGTTAAAAAATGTTGGGGGGGGGTTTTGGATTTGAGTTTTTAGAAATACCTTTCTGTTATGCCCTGGTAACCAAAGAAATTAAATTCAGTTTAGCATTTAGTTAATGCTTCAAAATTGCTGCTGAATAAAGGCATTACCAAGATGACAGCTGAGTAGCAGGACTTATCAGCAAACATTTAAACAGCTGTAATCTCAACATATTTTCTTGACATTTAGACTTGGTTGAAAAAATATTTGGCATCTATTGGATGTCTTTCAAGAACATCCTTGGACTTTCTATTTACTTAACAGTTAAAAGAAATTAAATACTCTTGCTTTCAAAAAAAAATGAGATTCTTAAAGTCATTTGGTTTAGGAGAGGCAATGGCTCAGTCCACACAAGAAATTTCCTCACAAAGCAAATAAGAGAGAATGTCCAAAATGACGTGAATGTGTTTTTTATATGTGAAAACAGATGTGTGTCCAGAAATAGTAGTCTGTGTACATGTAATGAACACTATGTGTCTGAGTCTGTGTGTCTGAGTAAACCACTGTTTTACATTGAAACAGCAACATTTGTTCATTTTTGGGCACTTTTGCCATTGACCACTTTTGACAAAATAAATAACATCATTTCTTGTAGAATGATTTTCCTATAAGCCACAACATAACCTTGTTCCTGTTATTTATATACTTTTCAAAACTATGAGACCAAAACTCATATTTCGTTGCTTTTTAACATCTAGCTTGCCAGGATAGGTGATTTAAACTTGAACTTAAATATGTTTTTGTATTGTCTTTTGTTGCAGGTTCTGTCCCCCTTGTCTGACTCGATACTGGCAGAGAAGACTGTAACTGTATTAGATGACAAGGTAAATATTGCTTTATTATATATTTTTGTAATTTAGGTTAGTATATTCTTGAGTCCAATTTAGCAGATTAAAGGTTCTACCAGAGGCCAATATTAAGATTAATTACATCTGAAAGCAAACAACAACCAAAGTTCCTCACAGAGTAAGTAAACACGTGTTTATTAGGGCTGCACCTGTACATAATGAACTCAAATTATGCATATTTATTAAATAATGCAGCATCAGACCATGGCACGGCATACAAAGAGTGCTGTGATTTACCTAAAGTGTAAACTGTACTCTTACTTATAGCATGTTTAATGTCTAAATAATGTCTGATACAAAAGTTGTATGCTTGTTGATTCACTTTTATTTTGTAATTATGCTATATTAATAGGGATGGGTACCGGTATCCGGTGCCATGATGGCACGATCAGAATAACAAACCTTTAAAAGGGGACAAAAACTACAACTTGAACTTTTTTTTATATTGCTTCTGTGAATGACTAACACATACATTGGGTTTTTTTGGGGGTTTTTTACCTGCAGGTCACCATTTCTGACCTGGGAGTCCAGCTGGTTGCATCTTTGTCCCTTAGTTTGAGTCCAAGTCCTGTAAATTCTCAAGCCATACAGTTAATAACCACAGCTGCTGACCTGCTACATACACCTAAACAGGTAGGAGATCACTTTACGTCAAGTCTACATCTGCTAAAATTTTATGATCCTGTTATTCAGATTTACTTCTCGGCTCCAATAAGAATATGTGGCTAGATGAGTACCCAATTCAAGGTTGCATGGTGAGGGGTGAGCATACCCCAGCTTTCATAGAGCCAGAGGCAGACACACTGAACATGGACGGATGAATTATATAAAAAGATTTTTGTTCTTACGAATATCTGTGATTTTACTCACACATTAAAACATTTCTGCAAGCCATCACATCCTCTCACTTTATCTAGTTTGGACATGTAGCCATGTGATTCACATGCAGACAACTCTCTGCCTTTAGGTTTTTATTACACAAGTGAAATGATGGCCACCATCTTTGCCTGTTCCTCTCTTCACAGTAATTCCCTAAAGGTTGTAATCATGGCTCTTAAATAGTAATTCTGCACTGCGAACATTATCTAGATGCTATCTCTCCCATAATCAGTTTCAAATTAGGGAAATGTAACTTCAAGGCTATAGCAATTACAACAGCAACCGATTACAACAGCCATTTCTTTTTTTAAATGAAACTTCAGGCCCTAAATACAATCCAGTAAAAGAAATTAAATCGCAACAATGATGCCCTCCTGGGTTTTAAATGCACCTTAGAACACACATGCATCAACACTACATATGAGTGGGCGGAGGGAGGTTTGGAGTCTTCACACACCCCCGTTCTCTGCGGCCTGCTGGAGCGGGGGGGCTAGGAGGAGAAGTTGGCCGTCCGACTGGGATCTGGAATGTGGGGCCTCCCTGCTGCTGCAGAGTCGGGGCGGTCTGCTTCTCCCCACCCCAGGGAAAAGGGTAACACCACCTGGGTCTGGGTGCAGTTTCCCCCTCCAGGGGCAAGGGTACCTAGACCTGGGGTATAGCGTACGCTTGGGGAGTGTGATTGTGCGTACAGTGTCTCTCTATGTCTGTCTCCACGTTGGGTGAGTGTTGAGTAATTGCATATGAGAGCATGAGGGTGGGAATGCATGTTTGTATCTGTGTGTGCCTGTTTGTCTGTGTCCATATATCAGGTTGGGTATCAGACGTCACCTCTCTGGGGACATCTCAGGCCCTCCAAGGTATGGAGGCCTATCTCCCCCTACCACTTCCCCTACCAGTGGCAGACGCCCTCAGACATCGGTGCGTTGGTGGTTCTTTGTGTCCGGGGATGGGCGTCCAGGTACACACCGGCTCACTCCTTGGTGGCTGCTTATTGGGGCCTGGTGCCTGGGGCTCGCTCGGGCCACTTCGGGGGTGGGGTGCCCTCGGCCTGGGGCTCGGTCACTCTGGCACAGCTGGCTGCCAGCGGAGCTCATGGGCACGTCACTGCAACCCCCCCTGGCTTCTGCTCTGCGGCTGCTGAGTGACCCCTCATCTGGGACTCTCCTCAGCTCTTTCTGGGATAGTGGCGCGGCTGCCCCTCTGTTGGTCTTCCTTGGTCTCTTGTGTTCTGAGGGCCTCTGGATGTCTGGAGTTTTGATCTCCTCCATACCTGCTTCATGCCCTGGAGGACGGGGCTGTGGCTCCCCACACCCTCTAGAAGATCATTACATGAAGGAACCTTTTACAAAAACAAGCGCGTCCATGCTCACAGGTGTACACACGGGTGATCAAACACACAAACTACACCCTTTTTGGCTCCTACCTCAAAGCACACTGTGTGCTGTCAATCTTACGTGCTGCACAATAATGTTTAATATTTAGTATTTACTGTTATATTCCCATAGATCATCGTGATGTTGTTTATTCTCGTTTTTTTCTGCTTGTTTTCTTTTTTCATTCTCAACAGGTGAAATTAAAAAAGTATCTACTGTTATCTATTGTTAGCTAGTTTATTGTGATGGTGTTGTTTTTATTATGTTGCTCTTTGTTGTTTGTTTTCTCTTCTGGTTTTTTATCTCCATACAGGTGATCCAGGTGTTTTGTTTGTTTTTCTTTTTTTCTTCTTCCCCCCTTTCTCACCATCTCTTCTCCTCTCTATTTTTCTTTCTCTCCCTCTCTTTCTTTCATTCTTTCTCCCTGTCCTATCCCCCAGTCATGTCTGTCCCGTCTTTAAAAAATGAAAACAAAATAAATACATAATTATAATAAAGGTCAATCAAATGGACCAATATGGCAAGGCCATGATGATCCACTTGGTAAAGCAAATCCACTTGGCATCTTTTTTGGCCTTCAGACAACAATTCTGATGGCTAAAGATCCAAACGGGACAGGCAAAAAATAAATAAATCACAACAATGAATTTGTCACCTATGTTTTCTAACACAGTGAAACTAAAATTGTTATAACATTTAAAAAACCTTTTTTAAACCCGTCTTCGTCTCCACTTTGATCCATTATATCATCACACATACCCGTTAACACAGTTATTACATGCACATATTTGTACTGTACCGTATTGGCAAGGTACCATTTACTTATTATTCTTGATTTTTTAATGACATTGCCAAAGTTTATTTTATACCATATGAAGTTATATAGAATATGTTAAGCTCTCTTCATACTTATTTTTGTTTGTTTGTTTTAAAATTGCCACAACATAAATACCACCCAAGGGCCAAGCAGCTCACCTCAATCAAAATATAGGTTTGATCCTGCAGTTTATTAAAAAAAGGTACTAAATCTTACTCTACCGTTGTAAAATTATTTACTAGGTTATATCAGTGCAGTAGTCTTTTTATTTTTATTAATAGGAAGAACAAAGCTGTTTGTCAACGTAAATCTGTGAAGCAGGACCATTTAATGGCAAGTTCCCCACATGTGGGACTCATAAAGGTTTATCTTATCTGATATTATTTTATGAAAGAAGAAAAATCTTTGCTTTTTATATATATGTATAACCAAAATATTATACACAAAGAAATCACAAAACACCATTAATTCTAAAAGGCTGGGACAAATGACCCAAGACTACGACAACATTATGAAAATGCCATATACCAGTAAATAAGATTAAAAAGCTACACAGTTGGGTCTTTGACACTTTGTAATATCTAATATTAGCTTTCCAATGTTTTGTGCTTCTCCTGATAACATGTTTGAAATTACTGTGGTATTAGATCTGGATAACTACACTGGGCAAAACCTGCAGAAATGTATGGAAGGGGTTCCTAAATGGTTAAATGTCAGCGACATCTCATGCACTTGATGATTTTACACTGCCCTAAGGATTTAGCAGGAGCATGCCACAGTCTTTTGAGCCTGTGAATGTGGACTTTGGGATTGGCCCACAGTCACTCACCTTTTAGAAAATACTCAGAGTCGAAGAAAGGTGTTCCATCAAGTAGTTCCCAAGCTTATACAATAGCATTTAACAATTTCAATGATGTTAAAGTGAACTAGAAAGCATATCTGTGTAGGTTCTAAATCATACACGTCATTGTAGTCTAAGGAGCTTGGACTTCTTTAAGCTTCTTGAAGATATTCCACCTCTAATCCAAGAAGCTTCTTCAGTTCTAAAACCAAATGGTGGACAGTCCCTAGTGGGAGTTGTCCCTTAAGAGGGTCGCTGACCCACTATTGATCATGTCCCTCATCGCTTGGTGTGAAAACCTATTGTGACCTATTGTGATCACCTGATGCAAGATGTGAGTTGGGGTGAGGCACTTGGGAAGGGATCTCAAAACTTCACTGTAGGTGGCAGACAGTTGGTGTCGTAAGCCATCTCTTCTGTTCAAAGATGGTCAATCACAGTGGACATAGATGACCTCTTTCACTACTCACTTCGTTAAATAGAAAACTAAAATGCAGACACTTTTAGAATGGCACGTTGAGTGCATAAAATGTGAACTTTACCAAGGAGCCAACTTGAAACGTACAAGAGTCCAGCAAGTATAAAACTGTATGACATGGCCCATGATAAGAATGTACTGTGATGAACAAAAGCAAGATCGGGCGTTAACAAGACCAAAAAAAAGACAAACATAGAAAACATAATAGGAAACAGATCAGAAATCACAGAGACAGGAGAGGAAGTAAAGTAAAGCAAGGCACAAAAGAAGAAAGAGGGAACAGCCAATAAAAAGCAAAGACTCTTTGTTGATGTCAGTTATCTTAGCTTGAAATATCAGATGACAACATTCTTTCTATCTTGTGCAAAGAAAAAGTATCAGTGATAGATATTCTCTTTGATCTTCTTTTGTAAAAGGTCACAAGAGGTTCAACCAGTGTCATTAAAATACATTTTAATGAATGGATGAACTATTTATAAGCTTCAGTTGTAATTGTGCAGGGTTTTTTTTTCTCTTTTTCAGGAAGCTGGGATCAGTGCATGGATCCAGTACAGTGATGGTTCAGTGACACCATTGGATATATATGATCCAAAAGACTTCCTACTTTCAGCTGTCTCACTTGATGAGAATGTCATTTCTGTTACCAATCAGGTACTGGCATCTTCCTTTATATTGTCAGCAGTGCAAAGAAGTGACAGTTTTATACATTTGTAGATCGTGCTTTTCAGAGCAGAAAGCCCAAATTCAATTCAATTCAGTTCAGTTAAGGTTTATTTATAGTTTGCAAAGTCATAACAAAAGCTGCCTAAACGCATTTTAAACTGTAAGGTATTAACTTCCACATTCTCTTTGTCATTTAGGAACAGCACTGGCCCATTGTAGTAGCAGAAGGTGATGGGCAGGGGGCATTGTTTCGAGTAGAGATGGTCATCTCTGAAACTTGCCAGAAGTCAAAAAGGAAGAGTGTTCTGGCATCTGGAGTTGGAAATGTTATAGTTAAGTTTGGAGCAAAAAATGACGAAAGAGGAGTGATGGGAAGAGGGGGGCAAGATGATGGTGGAGGGTTGGATAACAGCACCAGTGAACAACGGACAAAAGATGGAGGAGAGTGGAAATCCAACAGTGCAGCAGTGGACCGAGAGGAAGGAGCCATGAGGAAGGTATGGAAAAAAACAATAATAAAACAGTGAGGAAAGGATATTTTTAAGAGTATTTTCCTTAAACTGTAGTTTTAGAGTGTACTCACATTGGATAAACACATTTAATCATCAAAGTTTAGTTTGTTTAAGTAGTGTAATCACTGTGAGTGGTTGTTAAGTACACCTTCTCGGTCCAGGGCATCCCAGTATGTCACACATATAGTCTGATCATTATCCATGTCTAGCACAGAGCTCCCAATGTTTCCTGCCTCTGTGAAAATTGCTGTGTTAAATATAGTAAATAACATAACTGTGATGCAGAGAGGACAATATGTCGCTGCGCAGTGTGCGAGCAGGCCAGCAGGAGAATGGGGAGAGGGAGTCAGTCTTGTGTAATAATGCCGTATTTACGTGAATCCAAATGAATATACAAAATCCACATATTTTAACCATTTACTATATCTGTGTTTTCATTTCTATTTTCAGGTTAGCTCAACAACCAAGAGTACAGTAACCCATCGTGCTTCTGGTGGCAAAGGTGCTGGTGGTGGCAGCAGCAGTAGTCGTGGCAGTGGCCCCAACCAAGCAGGCGACTACAGTAGCTACCCAGCACCAGTGGAGGTACCGGGGACTGGAAACAGTGAGCTAACCCAGCCCACTAGAGGCCTATCAGACCTGGAGATTGGGATGTATGCCCTCCTGGGAGTATTCTGCCTGGCAATACTGGTTTTCCTCATCAACTGTGTCAGCTTTGCTTTCAGGTAAAAAAACAAAAAACAAAAAAACCCTGAAAACCTAAACATGTTACTCAGCAACAAAACATGATGCACATTAAATACTGAGGCAGGTCCATTATGGTTAGTTAATATATGGGTGGAATATAATGTGAAACTGAAAGGATCTATGAACCACAAAGCTGGTTTTGACAGGTAATCTGTATGGGCCTAATATGCCCATATTAGGTAACCATTGTCTATTGGAGGATTAAAATTTCAGCCAGATCAATGTCTTGTACATAGCCTTTAAGTTAAAACCTGTAAGAAAGCTTATTCATTGCAAAGAATATTTAATGATGGGCATAAACAGCTTTGCTCAACCACATTATTTTGTGAGAGAAACCTTTTGAGAGAAGTCAATTGAAAATAAAACAATTTCAAGTATAGAGATTGTTGTCTGATTTTCAAGATCCCATTGATACACTCATTCTTTACTTTTTAGAGAGGTAACTACTGCTCCAGTTGGGAGTGAAATATTCATATCAACAGGCTAGTTTATTAGAAACACATATCACTGAGCCTAAACAATTATAAAAAAGAATAAATAAATAGTGAAATACCCTTACAATAGCAGGAATGTTCAATGAGCTTATTTTGCCTGTGATAAGACTGCATCTTTCCAGTCATCCTTCCTCCCGCTTTAGCCTCTAAAATCAGCTGATCAATATTTTCACGACAAATGCAGTAATCAGTTATCTGTTCTTTTCTGATTCTGTCCTCTCCTTTTTGTTTCAAAATGGCAGAGAATATTAATTGCTCTGTGGCTTATTAAGTGATCAGTGGAAAGCAGCAGTGGTTGGCACAAAAATCCAGCATACCTCTCAGATAAATGTTTTTGTATTAAACATGTTTTATGTTCTCATATCCTTTGTGTGATGCTATTTTGTGTGGATTTTAAGAGACAAATCACAAATGACTCTCACCAAATGTAAGTTAATAGTTCCCAGCAACCCCAAACTGGTTAAGCAGTTGAGAAAATGGATGGATGGATGGATGGATAACAGACTCGTGATGCATCACTTATTGTTTTGCTAGTACCATGAAAACCTAAAATTGGACTTAATTCTCCTTCAAATTTTCTTGAACTTTTTAGTGATATTTTGATGGGGTAAAATCCTCAACTTTTATCAGTCATTCCTTATATTGTCTGATAATGCCTATAGATTATAGTCATGAAACTGCATCTGTTTAAATTTTTACCTCCATTGATGATTCATTATGAATTTTCCTCTGCAGATACCGTCACAAGCAAGTCCCAGTTCTAGAGGCAGGAGGCAACATGAACCATGCCCACGACTGGGTGTGGCTTGGCACTGAGGCTGACCTTTTAGCAGACCACTCTGACCAATGCCAGGGTGGCGTGCCGGATGAGTGCACCACCATAATTGACCGCAATGAAGGGGGCTACGAGGAGAACAAGTATCTACTGAATGGGGCCGGTAACACCTTGGTAATGGGCATGGGCACTATAAGTGGGAGCGGTGGCAGAGGTGGACATCGGGGTGTCACCCATGGACAAACCTTGCCTAGATCTGTTCCAGAATCGCATCAGTGCCTTTCAGCAATCACTACTGGTGGCAAAGATGCAACAGGTCAAAAGGAGCATCTGAATAATTCCCCCCAAGCCACAGCTGCAGCTGCTGTTGCAGCGGCCAAACGCAAACGCGTCAAATTCACATCTTTTGCCACTGTTCTGCCCAATGATAATTCAGGTGGTGGCCCATACACCAACTCATCAGTCCTGGTGACGAATGGGAGTGAAGATGATATCAAGTGGGTGTGCCAGGATATGGACCTAGGTCAGTCTGAAATCAGAACCTATATGGAAAGGCTACAAGACAATCTGTGACTGATGGGAAAGAAACTGAGAAATGGCGGGGCAGAGGATTAGTACAGTAGGGGGAGAATGGACAATGAGTACAATTCACCTATAATGCCTTTGCAGTGGATATATGGAGGGAGAATGGGAGGGATATAGGAAGCGTGAAGGGAACATAAAGTGTGATGATGTGTCTGGAAGAGCATCTAAGAGACATTGTGTTGGGTTGGGGACGCTTACATTTAGCATCCCTTAGGCTATGAAAAGCATCACTAGCTCACACTAAAATTAATGGTAGCAAATAATAAATAACTTTGAGTTTTTTTCTGTTTTATTTATTGTGAAAATATTAGTGTAAAAATCAATAATAAAGTCACTATTGTTTTAAATGTTTACTTTCAGAAAATTAGTAAACCATTGTATAGATACTTACAGTAAATTCAGGGTACGTTATTGGACAGACATTTGTAAGCCACTTTACATTTAAACGAGGATGGGAAGGACTTACATCATGTCCTGCCTTCAGAAGTCTTTTTTACTCGTGTGGTATATTGCCAACCTTTGCTGTGGCCGTTGACTAATCATTGATCTACTTTTGATATACAAACATTTACCTGCCGAGTCTGCAGAATGGTTACGTAACGAGTTCTCTGACGAATATGTGTTGTTGGTTTATCATGTGACCCATTTCTTATGGCATTTCTCATAAGTAACATGTGAAATGTAATAAATATATATAGTCCGAGTACTCAACTAGAAATTCAGGCATTTTGCAGTTACTAGTGGGAATTGCCATTCAGCTCTGTATTCAGGCAAATGTGCTCTTTCTTGAAACAACAGAGTGTCTTGAGAGTTGGAAAATGATGTATCTTACAAAAGACTGTTTCTCCCTTGGATCCAAGACAGAGGCATTTATTCTTGCACAATTACAAACAGGAAAGGACATTAGCCATATTTGAGGCTGATTTTCTGTTTTCCCTGCAGCCAATGATGGCTTTCTCCCTCTATCCAGAATCACTCCTGTCATCCCCTGGCCCATCTCCTTGTCTGTGATTGGACAACAGTAGAACATTTGTGAAGTTAAAAAAAAAGAAAAATACACACACAGTGAAACACTGAGTGTAAGGGGACTGACTGAAGTGTCTCATATTAAAAAAAAGGAAGTGGTTGGGCTTTGCAAAGCCTGACTGAGCACCTAATAATGAAGATTATTAAAAAAAATGTACCACATAGGCAACCAGACAGACAGGAGTACCTACAGTGTTGAACATTGAGATAACAGGATGTACTGAATGACATGTGAATGGATAATGATAATGGAATGGATACCTGACGAACAGATATGGATACGTACCAGCTTGTTGAACATTATTATGAATATATTGGGGTTTTTTTTTCCTTTTTTTTGTCCTTTTTGATAAATAGAAGGTTTTTATGTTTTTCTTTGTTATGTTTTTCCCTAATTTGGGAAGATATTAACTGTAGCGTTTTATTTCAGAGATTTATTAAGATTTAAGAATATATGATCCTTTTTTCCTTCTAGATACCTATTTATTTGAAATTATGTTTGAGAGGGTGAGGAAGGAATGACAGGGCAAGGACAAAGACTGAAAGTAATAGGCCTGCTGGTGAATGATAGCACATAAAAGAATAAGTGGAAAGAAGGACTCAGAACAGGCAAAGGTTGCCTCACCTTCGTTAAGCTCAGGTGACGAGTCATGAAGAACCGACAATAAAAAAGGAGAACTGTACGATGTTAAGATTGCAATATTTATTTATAAATGTGTTACTGTTTCAGAGTACACTGTATGTTGTAAATAAATAAACATGCTTCAAAGTGCTTGTGAATAAGATTGCAGGCCACTAGCCAACAACTTGGTGATATTTTGTACATTTTACAGTGCAAATATGGTACACAATACTATCTACCACCACAATGTGAAAGTGATCTTATGGGTTCTTTTTTTTCTAAAGATGTTCCGGTCTTTACTTCAAGTATTGAATGAGTTCTTGTCTTTGTACAGGGTAGAAATCAGTTTACCTCCGTGAGATGTAAAAATGGAGGCCATTACACTCAAAATTGTTTGAGAAGGGCGAGTCTCAGAGGTCCATTTAGGAAAGCAAATTAAACCAACTGTCACAATGTTTTTTAGTGGGCTCATTCAATTGAAAACAAGGGCATTATTTTGATTACTAAAAGCATCTCTATTTTCAATCATTTGTTAAACAAGAAACATTTGAAAAATACACGCTGGCATCAAAACACAAATGATTGGGTCTGAAATGGAAAGAATTGGGAACAAAAAGAAAATGCAGTGTAAACAGACACAGATAAGAGACCTGAGCTGATGCCAAATGGGGAATAAAAATTGCCGTATGGCCTCCACCAAAGCAATAGATATTCTGACTGATGATGACAACTATACTGTATGTTCTGGACACATTACTGTATCTATCCTACTCTGCTCTCCGATGTAGTTATAAGACTGCTGTGCTCCAAAGGAACAGTCAAATGGATCCTAGTTCAATAGTTGCTTAAGGTATAAGTGTAGCAATGCTCTCAGTTGAAAAATCTTTCTTAAATTGCTGTGAATGTATTCATACTTTACAGCTCTGGAAATCCATTTTACCTACTTTTATTTTAAAAAAAATATATGGATGTCAACTTAAAAAATACAAGGCTATTTTTGAGAGACTGCAGATTGGGTATTTCAGCTTGCACTGTATTTGATATCAAAGAAAGGAATACACTGTAAAAAAAAATATAACAATGTCAGCAAAAACCACAATGTACAACACGCTTATTAAACTACTGCTAGCTTGTCCTGAGAGAAATAGTTTTAACTTATTTGCCTTTACAAATATCAGAGATAACCTCTCTAATATTGGCTGGTCTTTACCTTATCATATAAAGCACCTTGAGATGGCTGTTATTGTGATTTTGCTATATAAACTGAATCCAGTTCAATTCAGTTGAAATGAAATAAATTAACTGCCACAACTGGTAGCTTCTAGAGGGTAGAGTTAACTCATGTTTGGTGCCACCGGTAACATTGCACAGATTTAGGCAGAATTGTAAATGCAGAATCAAGATAACTTTTTAATTTTGTTTTTCTTAGAAGTCATCTTTATTGGTAAATTAATGCCTTATATCATATGGCAATTATTTTTCTACAGATTATTCATTTCATTTTTGTTTTGTTTCTCATAGTTGCACATACTACTAAGATGATTAGGCGTCTTTTACAGTCAATATTCAACATGCTGCACAGGAATAGTTGCCTTATTTTTCTGACAGAAAATGAGCACTGCTTTGTTTTCAGAAAAGTTGTCTAACTCTGCAGATCTCCCTTGCCAATCCAAATCTTGCTAGAACATTCCAACATAATATCAGTCGTAGACAGTATAACAGATGGTTGTAGCTTCTGGGTCGTGGAATATGAAGCCAATGCAGAAGTGCCTTAAACCTAAAGTATACTCTGTCACAAGGCCACCAGATGACAATAGCTGTTCTTGCAGAGACTTTATTTTCTTATATAAGTCTACTGGAAAAATGGCTTTCTGTTTTGACCTGTCTTGATCTGTCTTGACCCGATGTGTTTATGAACTTAGTCGCTCATTTTGGGTCGCATTGAATGCAAAAAATAAGCCTATTTTATAAAATCTTGGTCATTTTAAAAAAAAAAAGAAGAGTATTATCCATGGTATTCTGCCATCACGCTCACTGCCTAAAAATCTATCAATTATAAGTCATTATTCAGTGAGGAAATCACATTTCTTTAAAACTAAGATGGCACAATAAAAGCACTAATCTTAAGGCTTCATAACCAGTGGATTACATCATAGTAACTACTTCCACCTTTTACACTGGCTGTGATACCAGTAAAGTTGTTTTCAGACCAGTGCACATGACTTCTAAAAATATGCATTTAAAAAAAACTATTTCTCTTTGATAAAGCCAGCTGATAGCAGTAGATCAAGCAAGCAAAAACATTCTTTTATAGCAGGTACATTTGACTGCTGAAAAATCCAACCTCACCGGAACAGGTTAGATTTTACAAAATCTATTACACTGTTATATAGTCACACATGGGCAGCAGTTTAATATACTACAGAGTAGAGGAGGTACTAGCAGACATGAGCCCTAAAGTTGCTTTTTTTTTCCTTTTCTTTTTTTTCTTTTTGCCTATTGTCATTGTTTAAAATTGGTTAATGGAAGCTAATAAAATCCCATAACCAAAAAACTGGCCGACTGCTCCTTGTTTTGTTTCCATTTATCTATCCATTTCTGCAAAATAAATCAATTAATTACTTAAACTAAAAAAATAAAAGCCTTTGGTTTTTTAACATGACAATATCATGATTTTACTCATACTGCAAAAGGCATGCACGTGCACAAAGAGAAACACACCAATTTGTTTTTATTTTAAATCCTGTTTTTAAACCTCTCGTGGGGCAAAGAAAACAGGAATTTAGCCTTTTATTCAAGCAATAAATGCTCATTTTCCAAAACACAGATTTGGTCTAAACTGAGATTTAGATGAAGTTTTTTTGCACTTTATAGAATTTTTCTGCTTAGTTGGGGCTAGGCGTAAACCATGATTTGGGAAACTGTCTGTTATTGGGATTGTCTAAAATGCGATACGACACTAATCGAGACTAATCGATTCTCATGCTCTTGGACTTAAAAGATTGTCTAAAACTCTTGCTTTTGGATGATTGTATAAACTGGTGTAAAACAGCAAAAAAGCAATTTATAGACAAAAAAGAAAGCGCAAAGCACGTTTGTTTTGGAAAATCTTTAGACAAGGTTTACAGCCCTGCTCTTCTCATTTGTACTTGTGCAAAAGGTTAGTCAGCCATTTTGTCTGAACAAATCAGATCAACAATATCCATTATTTAATTAGGAATGAGCAGCTCCATCATAGACGACTCAAAGCTACAAAAACAAAATTCACTGATTAGCATTCCTTGGATCAGAGACGGGAATAAATGAAAGCACATGGTAAAATCTTTAGACTTTTGTGATTATCCAGGTCAGAGCAGAATCAGTTCTGTTCTTTGTCCAATGGATTCAGTGTCTGGTAGCTTTTAATGTGGATGGGGATTGATAAGGATTTAGCAATTCCGATTCCATTATCAGTATTGCTTATTGTACCAATTCCTTATCAATTTTTATTGGGTTCTCACTGGCTCCACTTTGATAGTGACCATCATTGCCAAGCAGCATATCAAAGGCATTACATTCATACAATTAACTGCATGCTGTGTGGTTAAATGTTGGTGCATGTTGGAGGTATTTCCCTTCTTTGCTGTCATTAGTGTTGGGGTCATTACTTAAAAAAATAAAGTCATATAAGTTTTCTCTTATTTAGGTATGAACACAAAGCCAAAAACAAAAAGCAAAAACGAAAACCAGCATAGAGGCACCACAAAACGATCACCACAGTGATTCTGCTGTACAAACATAAACAGGTAGAAATGGAGGCTGCAGCCTGACTGCTCATCAGTTTGTTACCTATTGAAGTTCAAGGTCTGACTGTTGGGTTGGAGTCGGCAAACATGCTGCTTTAACATCACTCTGAGTTCTTGGCTAGCTTAGCATTAGCGTGCTGTCTGTGCAGATTCGTGCAAAGAGTCAAAGTTGTGTTAGCAGTATAATGCAGCTGTTTCTGTCCTAGATGCTGTTTCCACTTTACCATCACGCTCTCATCCTTTTGCGCAATAAAAATTAAAAGTTATTATGCTCGATTTGCAACAGCTGAATGCAATGAGAATGGGTTCTTATGAGTTAGTTAGGAATTACTGTGTGGAATTACTGAAATTATTTTCCTCTATCTTTCTTTTCATGAAGCAGATAAGTGTCAGATGATTACATTTTATTAAGTGATGATTGTACCCAGAGGCCAACTGATTCTTTGAGAACCTTTAGTAACTTTAGTAGGGGGTCTAATCACATACGATTTCTATAAGCTGCCCTTGGGAGGACCAGCAGGAATTTTGATGATGGAGAGGCATTTACACCCAAAGTTAATTAAGATAAAGGTTTGTATAACAAGTATATTTGAAATTAGAGCTGTATGATGAAATATACATTTGATCTCAAATACTTATAATGTATTTATGATTTTATTGCCACTCTGCTGCTCTAATAATGGTTAGCACTGTTGCCTCAGAGCAAAAAAGGTTATTGGCTTTATTCCTTGTGGCTGTTTCCTCAGGTACTCCAGTACTCAATAACCATCCAAAAGAAGCATAGTCTGCCTGGAAAATCCTGACTCACTCACACAGTTTCTTTACCTACCATGGTAGGTGTCTTGCTTTTGTCAGTTGTGCAACGTAATGATACCCATGGATAAAGAGGACTCATAAATTATTTTCCCTTATTTTTTTTTACTAGCTTTTACCTGTAAGGCTTATTATACTGACTTGAAAGAACTGTACTGTTTTAAAAAGTGTAAGTAGGTGGTAGATGTATTCAACTCATTGCTCTACACTATTAAAAAAAAGTAGACCTGAAATGTGTACAAAATATTACCACCATAAACTTAATTTCTAGGGTATCAAATCCTGCCAATTGTCAGTGACAGCAGCATCTCACTTCAGTGTGGAGGGTTAGTAATGTAAAGAAGCATATTTCAAGAATTTTTTCCCCATATCTTAAACTAAACATGTAGTTTTTAGTTCCTAAACCCAATCAGTTACCAAAATGTGTGAATTTGTGAAGACCAGTAAAAACAAAAAAAGTCAGAGGATTAAAAAAAACGATGTAAACAAAGTGAAAAACACAACATTTCAAAACAAGACAAAACCCTCCTGACAAACAAACCTGTAAACACCTCCAACCACTGTTTTACTGATTTTCTTGCTCTTTAAACAGGACTGCTAACTTACAGCATCCAGCATTGCTGCACATACTGTCAGTAATCAAAAGCAAAAGATGCCTCTGACATTAACTATGACTTTAATCTTTGGAAAAGTATGGCATCTTTGATTGAAAAATCATGGACCGGGCTTTTAGTGAGAGACTCTGAGTTTTTAGTGTACAATGTGTAATAAGTAAAACATATTTTAATGTTTTGTTTTCAGACTGCAATATCTGTGATGGATTTTATTTTCCAAATAGTCATAATTCCTTTGTTTTATAGAGTAACATTTCTGCCATTGAAAGCTTGGCTGTTGACAGCTTGGGCATCCACATTCTCATCTACAGTGACAGGATTGCCACCCAGAGATAGAATTCTGATCACCAAAGAAAAAAAAATGAGAGACCTGTATGGTGGGCCTGTCAGAAAAAGGATTGGCGATGATAAAAAAACAACCTCCTGCAAATCAAAGACATCCAGAAGTGTAATTGAGGAATTCAAAGTGGGCACTGAAATACAACAAAATCGGAGCTAGAATGGATATGAAGAAAATCACCAATGCAAGAAATACTTTGGTGGAACAAAAAAAAGTTGATCTTTCTCACCCATAGACACATCAGAAAGGGCTGACTTTTGTATAATGTAAAGGAAATGTACTACTAAATGGAAGATCTTAAAAGAGAAAACTGGAGGACTTCCTTTCAAGATCCCGAATTCACCAGATATAGTGTTATTTTAAGTATAAGATGATATGTAATAGTGATGACTTCACAAACCGGTGGAGCTTAGCTGGCTTATCCACCATGCTTAAGAAACTGTATACAGTAGTTGCAACAGAGAAAAGACTGCTGGATGTAAGAGATATTGAATTTCCACTATGTTCTGCTTGCTTGGTATATATTTTTAATAAAAATGCATTCAGAAGGAATTTGAATTTCTATTTTTATCCTTGGTGCTTATTTAGTTAGGTAGATAATTTACTGGACAAAGGTGCATTTTAGCTAGTTTTTGCCTCTGTGCATTCATTGCCAGTGTATTTTAAATGAAACAATCAAGATATGACTGAGGTGACTTAGCTTTAATTCAAGTAGTTTTACAAAAAAACAAAAAAACAAAATATTAACTGTTTAGGAATTAGACT
Organism: Perissodus microlepis; assembly: GCF_051167445.1. Lineage (NCBI taxonomy): Eukaryota > Metazoa > Chordata > Actinopteri > Cichliformes > Cichlidae > Perissodus > Perissodus microlepis. The sequence continues at coordinate 28,045,098 of NC_140472.1, forward strand.
CATTTTCATATATAGTCTCCATTTTTCAACGATAATTGAACAAAATATAATTTTAAATACACTGATTAGTTTTAATACTTACTCTGTGTCCCTCCCATAAGATGCTCTGCTGGGCCCTTACTGCATCTACCTTCAGCTGATACTTATTTGTGGATGTTTCTGCATTCAGTTTTGTATTTAATAACTCAAAGGTATGCTCCACTGAGTTCAAATCAGGTGACTTGGCCATTGAAGAATGTCCAAATTCCTTTCCTCAAGAAACTCTTGAGTCATTTTCATAGTATGGTTTGGGTCATTATCCATTTGCACTGCTAAGTGCTGCCTGATCAGTTTGGCAGCATTTGGGTGAATCTGAGCAGAGACTACAGCCCTGTATGCTTCAGTATTACAAATATTAGTGGTTCAGTTACATTGGCAGTCATGCTTGTCATGTTACAAAACTTCCTCTACTATATTTGACAGATAATATAACATGCTTTGTATCATGATACTTTCAGGATAGAGGGGATTTCTTCCCTTTTTTTAGATGCAAGTTAATTTTAATTTTTCTGACCAAAGATTGTTTCTTTAATTGTTTGTTGGTTTGTTAGTTTTCCCCAGAACTGGATAGGCTACATATTAATTGTTTTCTGGCAAACTCTAAGATTACAGACCTTGAAAATGATATGCCTTGGTCTTTCTTGGCTTTTGGTCTTGCTAAATTGCCCAGTGCATTCATTCTTTTTAAGAATATAGCACATCATTGATTTGGTAAAAGTTTTAGCAGTCCCTATTTTGTTATTATTTTTTTCCAGAGTAATCAGGGAATCCCTCAGTTGAACTGACATCTCTTTAGGCATCTTTTTTTTTTTTTTTTTTCAAATTATAGCTATAAAATACAAATTTACAACAATTTGTGTAAAATCCCAATCACACACTGATTGCTTATTTAAAAATCCATTGTGGTGGTTTAAAAGAAGCTAAACTACAAAAACTGTGTCTTTGCTCAGCAAATTATGGCCCTATTTGAAACTATTGGCACTAATTTGCACTTGGGGAAAAAGGGGTTGTCAAAAATTCATGAGCAGAGGAAAAATCTAACATCCAGCAATTTAACTGCCCCATTACTACTAAAGAGCAAAATACCTTCTTTTGGTAGTTTAAATAGCACAGATAGCACAATAGCACTGGTAAACTGCCCTACATGTGAAGAAATTCTGATTCTAAATGTAGAAACAAGTAGGGAAAAACTGACAAGCTAAATGTATGAATGAACTGTGAATTCATCTTTATATCAATGCTAAATCAACAGAATTCCTTTTTCTCAAGTGTTCTGTGGGGGCAGACAGTAAATAGAACAATTTTCAGAAAATGGCTTTGAACAGGTAGACAGGACAGAATAAGTGACTCCAGATGATAACAATAACACTGGAAACCCCCACAAGAGCATGCTGCATTAATAGCTCTGTTCTCTTTATCTTCAAAACTGCTCTCTCTGACTCACACACCTTTGCGTTGGCTGTTTAAATGCTTTTACATGAAACAAATAGACCTTTTCGGGTTTTTTTGTTTTTTAAATGATTATTTTTAATAGAAATGTTCAGAGTACAGTGGTGTGTTTGTTTTCCACCCTGTTAATTGGTTAGGATTAACAGGACTGCTGTAATTAATGTTCAACTTCATTTTAAAAACATCATGCACGTCAGATATCTTCCTGTTCTTGATAGTGTTTTTGTAAGTGAAAGCTTTTTTTTTCTTTTTTAAATAACTATAAGCATGAGGTGTTTGGTAACTTTTATTTTAAATGTTTATATTATTTCTCAGAATAATAACAGTTACATTAAAAAGACATCCATTTTTATTAACTTAAAATTTTGCACATGGTTTTCAAAAATAAGAGCTACTTTTTGGTTGTCAAACACATGGAGCCATGAGGATGCAGCAGTGAAATGCATTTTGCACCCCAGTGAGAATAATCATAGGGAAAAACAAGAGCAGTAGTCCACATCCAGATGCTCTATTACTCTTTATGAGTAATAAGGGTCACATAAAGCCTCTCAGGCCATTTCACCAAATATCACCCTATTTTCCTCTACTATCCCAATGAAGCTAAAATGGGCATGTGTTGCATTCTGTCTGTATTAGGACAATTTTTTTCTTACAACTGTAGAAAGTTGTTCGTTGTATTGTGTATTATGTTGATTCAATTATCAAAAAATTACGGCTGAAGTTGTGGTAATATAGTTTATTTGTTAGCAGGCATATATTTATTTATCTTTGGAATTTATTTTTCATCTGTGTATTACTGTGTACTTCTGTGCATTTGTGCGTATGTGTGAGGACGCATGTATGTTATGATGACACTATCTGCTGTTGCTCTAATAATGTAGAGTTATTTTACAGGGAGCACAGTAATAACAGTATTACCTTCACCTTGTCAAAATAGACCCATAGTGCTTTTGTCCATTAAGGTAAATACACCACACTATTTTATGCTTGCAGGGCATATACACACATACAAACACACACACACACATACAAAAACACACACAAGGAATAATGCCACACAGACTATAATACATCCCTTTTATTGCCCTGGGAAGGCACATATCATCAGTACAGTTCAGATTCAACCTGGTATAGCCCAATGAAGTGATACATATATTATCTCCCTCTGAGTTATGCGTGTTTGCAAATGTGTCAGTGTGCAACTACAACACATGTAAATCGCTATCTTTATTTTTTTATGATGATGCGTAGTGAATCGTGTATTTTCTTTAGACTATTTCTCTGGAAGCAAAAATGTGTAACATATCAGATTACTTTCTTTTACTTAGATTCCTGTAGTTTTGTTTTGTAATGCTTGAATTTTATTACACTCCATTAAAAGTAGGATTGTCATCAGTAAGCAACACTGTAAATTGTTCTGGAAATACAGGTTAACAACAAATGCGGAAGCACAGGAAAAAAACATACTGACAGTTTATCACCCTTCCCGTTTGAAGAGTGGTCACAGCTTTGAGATGGTAATGCTGTGACATATACAAATGAAGATTATGATAGTGTGGGGCTTTACTTCCTACGGGGTAGCCAGACAGGGCCACAGGCAGATAGGAGGGACCCCAGTCTACAGTACTATCAAATATCAGTACACCAAATACATTTACTCTTTACTTACAGTTGGACAGGTTATAAAAGTTCCAATATATTTTGAAGTAATGGTTAAAGCTCATGAACCATAACCAAAACTTTAGCATACATGTAGTGTACATGCTTTGAACTCAATTTTCACTGCAACTGCAAGGATTTACTCAATCATTTTAAACTCCTTTCAAGAAGTGGCTTTTTTGAAAAGTTTTGATTGTGGAAGCGAGGAGCGTATTCCTGATGTTGGTCTCTGTCATTTATGGCAAATGACTGCCCCTCACAGTCAGTTAGGACCTGTGATTGGTGGATTGTTATTTGTCCCATTATCGGAAACATTAAAATTGTCTTAATGTTACTAAAGCTTGGGCTTAAGGTAGCCGAGTTGAAGAAGATTTGGTGAGTTTATTGTATAAAGCTTAAATGTGCGAGTTCCCGACATTTGAATACAGTTGCTGTCCATGGTGCTGATCAAAAGCAAGAATAATGTTGTTGGTAGCATTGATTATTGCTATATAATATATTTGCACTTACACAGTGTGCGTGTGTAACTCTTTATGTGTGTGTGCATGTGTGTGTGAGATAGATATAGAGAAGGAGCGAATGACTGTGAGACAGTTTGTTTGCTTGGGTATAATGGCCAAGAAAAATATTTGCCCCAGAGTTTGTCACAGAGTTGATACACTGATAGCGTTGAAGCCACCACTCACCTTTTACCTTTTTTTTTCTGAAAGGCCCTTAATTAATTACAGGCAAATCATAATTAGTTTAAATCTATTTTAATAATGTAACACATTTAATGACCAAGCACTGCAAATGCTACCTAAACTGACTTTGCTTTTTGCTTCACAGTAAAAGCCATTAAAGCCATTTAAATCTTTTATATTAAAGCTTCCACACAGGTACACACAAACTTATCCAGATTTTGTTTCTCCTCTCTCACATGACCTTTTTTTCACTCTGGTTCTCCATTTATTTGACCTCTATTTTATCTTATCTTTCCATCTTAGTTGTTCATGCACATAGAGTATCCCACTACACTTTAGAGCTTCTTTCCATTAACATGTGTTTTGTCTGTCCCTGCAGGCTCTGCTTTGCTACACTAGTTGATTTACAGCTCTTATCAAATACATATTGCCAAGCGAGTGAGACGTGCAACCTTTCATTTGCACGCCGCCGCCCTGCAAATTCGACACGCTACATTAACAAGAAAAATGACTGCTGCTATGCATGCCAAGTGTGTTTGTGTGTGTGTGTGTGTATGTGCGTGTGAGAGAGTGAAACAGAAAGATGGATAAAAAGTGCTACAGACAGAAAAACTGTACAGTAAGTGCATGAGTTTTCAGCTTTACCATCTGTATCAGTATGACAGCAAAGTAAACCATCTAAGTTCAATTGTGTTGTACTGTGTTTTTGTGAAAGACGGAGTGAGGTCAAAATAGCCATATCTGCCATCAGTCCCCAAAAAGTCCCCACCAATGACCAAATTGTTCCAATGTGGTTATGGACGTACAAAGAGAGAAGTAACTGTGGTGGGGTGTGGACTGTGGTGCCGTGCGGACGCACCTGCACGGCATCTGCAGATCACGCCCGCAGTGTTAAATCACAGGGAAGCAGGGTTGAGAGGGTTGTTGTGGTGAGAAGTGCTCAATAAAATGGCTCAAAACACAGATCTGTGGTCCTGTTGTGCCTTATTCTCACCACAGTAACATTTATTGATCTTAAGTGACTTGAGTATACTCTTGTACTTCTGTACACCATACAAATCCCCCCCCTTTTTTTATTTAAACGTGCACTTAAATGTTTGGGTCTTTTGCTTTCATCTCATATAAAAGTATTATATTCCTCAAAAATGTGATGAGTGACAATTAATGATTAAGCAAACTTGTAAAAATAAATCATCATTGATTTTCAATCAAATATATGACCTCAGCATACCAAGATCCAGTTTCAGCAGTCATCAGTCAAGTGTCCTGGTAGCATATTTGCTACATATGCAAGTTTATCATGTTAAATGACTCATTGATCTAAGAAGAATGACTCTTTTCAAATTATGATAGCACAGCTGAAAACTGCTGTTCACTAAATTTGGCCCAGTTGAGTGACTGTCTAAACAAATAAACAGAACCACACACATACAAAAAGATTTTGAGGTGTGTGCTACGCCCTGAAAGTACAGCGCAAACTAATTTTAATGTAATAGAAAGGAAAGTGGGACACCCAGATGCAAAACACAACACTCAACTCTTTCTTCATCACAACAGACTCTGAAGCCACTCCACCAATCTATTTGCCGATGTCCCACTCCACACTTCCTTTACAAGACCCTGAGATACTTACACTCTTCTACATGAGGCAACTTAGAGTGGGAACTCCACCCGTTTCTAGGTGAAGACCTTAGTCTCTGACTTGGAGGTGCTATTTCTCATCCCACCTGTTTCACACTCAGCTGCAAATCACCTAAATGCAACTGGAAATCACAGTAGCAAACAGAACCACATCATCTGCAAACAGCAGAAATGAAGTCCAGAGATTTCCAAAGCCTCCACATACAGGAATATCTCTCCATAAATGAACAATAAGCGAAGATTACTGATCACAAAGTGCAGCCCTGCCATAGACCAGAACCCACCACTACAGGCTGTTAAAGGACTCATGCTGTGTTCAATGGCATTTGAGTTTTTCTTTTTTAAAATGGCAGAGAACCCCTACCCCTGTTGATACTGTGTGATACCCTAATTTAGGATCCATGGTAAATATTAACTGATTAAATGGTTCCAATTATCCAAACTGCTTAGGCAGAACTGAATGTTTTTGACTGGGGTCCCTGGGACATTAATCAAAGCAGAAATGGAAATCAATGATCATCATTTGGGGCAAACTGACTGGGTTAAACTGAGGGTTAAAAAATTCAACTTGGTATAATATGCCTTTATGGTAAAATATTACATTTTTAGGATTCATTCTATATAATATCAACCAGATATCACGATAAAGTGTGCAGGAGGAGATAATATATTTAAAGCCAAGAAGGCGCTAGTGAACAAGGAAGGTAAGAAGTACAGGTCCTTCTATGCCAGAAACGATTAAGTTAGGTGGCTAATATGTATTTACACATAAATGTGCTGGTAATGTTTCTTTAAACGCTTTCCCATTATTATTTTCATGTTGGCTTGAAATAAAATATTGTGGTCTTGTCTTGGTCTCCACGGACTTTGGTCTTGGTCTTGTCTTGGTCTCGGATCCCTCGGTCTTGTCTTGTTCTCGCTGTCTCGGTCTTGCTGTCTCAGATCGACATAGTGGTTGGGAGATTTGGAGTCAACAGTATCCATGACACACAACGTAACGTTCGATAATGTGTCATGTGCAAAAGCATCAGCTCTAAGAGCCGTGCTTAGAGAGTGCTTTGTAGTGAATCAGAAGAGTCGACTCCCATTGAGCGAGAGCCGGCTCCTCACTTAATTTCCTTTCGCTCCTCAGCTCTCACACAGTGGCTCAGCTGTGCTCCAATCCCTCCATATTGTGGCCAATCACATGCGAGGACATAGGATAATATCATTATGTCAAAAACAGAGAGGGTGAGAGACGCGACAGTCAAGTGGAGTGTGCGTCTGTCCTCTCAGTAAGGGAGTGAGACAGTAGACAGCGGTGAGGAGGGCTGTGCGAGTGCATCGCAAAAACACATAAATATGCTTGACACCTGTAAACGAATCAGCATCTGGCTGCAGTTTAAAGACTTTTTTGTCTCGGTCTTGGTCTTGGTCTCGTCTAGACTTTGTCTTGGTCTTGACTTGGTCTGTCTTGGTCTTGGTCTTGGTCTTGTCTTGGTCTTGATACCCTCTGGTCTTGGTCTGTCTTGGTCTTGGTCTTGGTCTTGTCTTGGTCTCGATACCCTCTGGTCTTGGTATTGTCTTGGTTTAGTCTTGACTACAAGTCTACGCTTTGGAGAGGCAAAGCGTGAAATGGACATGGTGGACTTTACCATGATACTGGGTTGATGACACTGCTCTGAGGGATCCCATATTTTTCTAAAAAAACAAACAAACAAAAAAAAGAACAGAATAAAATATATACACATTTCCTCAGGACTTGTCTCTTCCAAAATGACACTGCCTCATCTGCAGGGCATGAGAGATTGCTTTGACCTTTGCAGTAACCAGATCTTAATCCCCGTTTAATACCTGTTGGAAGAATGGGCTAGGGAGCACTTGCTGCCATTATCATTAAAATACAAAATAGCGGAATATCTTTTTATAAAAATGTCCCATTTCTCCAGGACACTTTTAGAATCAGTGTCAAGGTACAATAAAACTTCCTACAATATGTGTTGGCCCGACACTTTATGTTGCCTTCCAGTGTATTTTTTTTTACTCACTGAATACGCGGGCAAGATGAATAATAGGGTCATTTTTATTTAACTTTCCATCAAGGTATCACATATTAGTTAGCAACTTACCTCAAACAGTGCTCACAGTATGAGAAATACATTTTTTGTTGTACCGTATATTTTCATATATCATACCATATCAGTCAACCTTTATCCTAATACTATTATAATCTGTAAGAAGCCAACATTGTTATGTTTTTATGATTGAGTAATTCTAAAAGCTGCATCAACAGATGTGGATTTTTCTATGAGACTGATCGAGAATGATCTGAATTGCCTCGTGACCTTCTTGCCGTGTTTCATGTGCTGCAGCTTTTATTAAACATGCAGGCTAATAGATGTTATCCCACTCCTCTAACTCATGCATATATGGATTAGAGCTTCTCAAAATGTTTACAGATTATTTTTAATACATTCTATTATTCAATATTTAAACACACATATTTCTACAAATAAAGACACAGTATTTAACGATATTTTGACATAGCCACAGTCAGTAATGATGGCATCAAAATTACAAACTTAAAATACCTGGTACTCACAAAAACAGTCACATTACTGAAGTCCTCGCAATGTTTCTACACAATTACATCCACTGTCTCTCAAAAATGCATAAAGGCAAGAAACTTTCATCTCCTTTAGGCTGCTGTCTTGTATTGCAACTATACATTATTATATATACATACATATTATTAATATATTTATACATATTATTGTCTGTGCTAAATTAGGACCTCTGAAATATTTTACAATAATCTGAATAATCTGACTCTTACAAGAGTTGTTGTTCAGGTATCTCTGGATGTAACTGATGCCTTAAACTAGCTACAGTACCTTGATTAGTGGAGATCTGAGGCTAAATTATGTTCTATAGTTTATGACAAATCCTGTATGTCAAATCACATATTCTAGACTGAAGTATGTGTAATAAAGCAACCTGTCTGTGGATAGAGGCTGTGCTCAATCTGAATTGTTTGGAATCAGAGAATGTTGAGGTTTTCTTCCACAGCCTCTCCTTGATTTAAACTCCTATGTTGTTTCCTGAGGGAGAAAAAAAACACCCATAAAACCTTGACTTATACTATGTTATTCTTTGTTCGTTTACACAAAACAAGCTCTTCTTATTTGCAACACAGTAATTTGAGTTACTCTTGAAATAAATTAGTCAATGTATTCATGATTGAAATGAAATGGCTTTGCTCATAAATCCACTCACATCTGTGATTTAATTTATTTATTTATTTTCAGTGTCCCAGTAATTTGCTCTGCTTAATCAATCTGGCCCTTGGGAATGTTAGGTCTGAAAATCAGCACACATAATGATCTGAGTGCCTATGACAAAAGCCACAATGTAATGGATGAATGACAGACCTTTGTTGGGTACCTCTGGTAGCAGAGGGGGCAAAAGTACAGACATTCTGTACTTAAAAGTACAAATACTACTATTAAAAATACTCCAGTTAAAGTACTGATTCAACTTCTTTACTCAAGTAAAAGTAAAAAGAACCTACAGGCTCTGAAATTCATACAAAGAAAGAAAGTAAAAAGTAGCTCTTTGGAGGGCATTTCTTCTAGAAATCTTTTTAGAATACTGTCAGTGTTGTGTTTCTGATTAAAACTAGAGGACCGAAGAACAGAAGATGAGACAGGAAACTAAGGGGTTTCAGTTTTTTGTGCAGAATCAGAATGTGCAAGGAGATATAAAGTGGGTAAAGAGTGGCCAGGCAGGTGAGCTCTGTCACAGGTGAGTAATTCTTCGAGTGAGACCATTTCCACACAGGATATTTGCTCCAGTGGCTGAGAGAAAGCAAGCTGGTACACCCAAGGGGATTTCAGGCAGATAAGGAGAAAATAGATAAGTATGTGAGGAAACATATACTAGGAAGGCTATCAGAGCCTCGATGAGTTATCAGTTCTAACGCTATAACAATCTGGTAAAGAGGGGATAAAGAATCAGTCCTTTTGTATGCAGGTAATAAGTTAATGGAAGGCAAGTACGCCAACCTGTGGTTCAGCAAGAACCAGTGAGGAGACACTTCCTGCCCAACCCCACAAGGAAGGAACCATACACAGACATTCATGAGGGATAGAGAGGGAAAAGGGGAAAAAAGGAAAGCGAAGGAATGAAGGCACCCAGAGGCGAGGCACTGTGGGACTGTGTCAATCAGGACACACAGGGGAAAACATTTGCTGCGTATGAGGCTGTGTAGCTGCAAACCAATCCACATTGGAAAGAAGGATAGCTGATGGATGTGCCCTGGCCAATGTTGCATTAGGTAACCTTGGCTACTGGTACAGTATATGGTCCCTGTTTTACCACCCACAATTGTGCATCCTGTGCTCTTGTCAGGGTGCTGTATTTCCAGATGACAATGGATTTTTTTTGACAGGTTAAAGCTCTCTGTCATACTGCAAAAAATGTTCATGAATGGTTTGATGACATGAGGAAAAAAAAAAGGTGTTGACTTGAAAACTGAGCATTGGTGAAATGTGCTGGAAAAATGGATGTATGTTCTACCTCAGAACTTATAGGAATTAAAGGATTTGATACTGATATCACAGTACACCTGTAATAGTTCTGGGTTATTTGTTTTTATAGTTTAGAATTCATTTTCATATTTTGTATTCTCTGGTTGGTTGCTTCGAGATGCTATGTTTGTAGTTTTGCTTACAATTAGAAAATAACCCAGCAGTGTATAATACAAATTATACAGTGCAGGGGAAGGGGGGGGGGGGGGGGGGGGGTCATTATGGAATAGAGCTTCATGTTGTCTTTATTCTTAACAAAGGAAAAATAAAAAAGACTTGAGTATGTAGGTTGAAAAACTTGCCAGAACTTCCCCAGCAATGCCCAGCAGTTTATTCTGTTAGTAACTATGTTTGCTAAATCAAAAAAAATTAAAAAGCGCTTAAGAGGGAGACAGTGATAAACTAGTAATAAAGCAGACTTGTATGTATTGTTTGGTAACTATATCATTTGCTACTGCTTTTTTCTTCTCTCTCAGACCATGTCATCAATTTCTTTTATTTGAGTTTTAAACTTCTTAAACTTGCTAGATGTGACACGTGTGTATGTTACAGCTGTGCATGTTTGTAAATTTGTGTTTCTTTTGCATGTGCTAACTGTATCTCTGTGTGTATGTTTGTGTTAACCTGTATATCTCTGGTGGTCTTACATATAGTCAATAGAAAGGACACCTCAGCATCAGCCTTATATTGCTAAATGTGTGTGTGTGTGTGTGTGTGTGTGTGTGTGTGTGTGTGTGTGTGTGTGTGTGTGCGTGTGTGTGTGTGTGTGAGAGAGAGAGAGAGAGAGAGAGAGAGCCATCTCTACATGACCATTCTAGGTGAAAATTACTTTTCTTTGCTATGCTTGATGTTTCTCTATGCTCATTTTTTTTTTTTTTATCTTATCCTACCTCCAGGTTTGCTCTGTGCCTTGGTACTGTAAGACTTATTTACATTCACAGCCAGGCTGAATCCCCCAGGAGCCCACAGTCGTCCAGCGTGTTGCCTTGACAGAGACAAGCGATGCTTTGTGTGGTGAGCCTATCCCAGCTCTTTTAAGTTTTGGATCAGTTTGTCTTCTTCTCTTTCCTCGGTTGCAGTCTCTTCTCTCTTTAACACAGACACACACACACCCACACCAGCAATTCAGTTTTATTGTCAACTGTTAAAAACAAACAATGCTGCTTGTTCACTCTTATCATTATTTTCAAATTCTCCAGAGAAAACAACAATTTCCTTTCACACCCTGATACCGCCTATGTCTCCAGGTCATACACAGTAGTAATGTAACAGTTTAGTCTACTAGAGACTGTGTTTATATAAACACACACAACTAAGCAGCGACAGCACCATCCGTGTAATGAGGAGATGTTAAATATTCTGAATTACCAAACAAAAAGAGACACATAAACTTTGCACTCATTTTAAAATCACATATATGACTGACTCATGCTCTTGTTCTCCACTAATGTCCACTCCACTAATGACAAAATAGAAAATAGAAAACAAAGTGGACACATAAGTTCCAAGATGTCACCTAAAACTAGCTTGGGTTGTTCCATAAATTTATAGAAACTCACATTTAAATTGTGACTGTTCTCAGCTTCAGCACTCTTCAGATTTTGCACCAACAAATTTTTATGAACGATTTTTAAAAACAGCCCCAGGTTATTCTGATTGCAAGAGCCTGGCACAATAATATTTTCAGAAACATTCATTAATCTCCTGTTGAAATGTCTTTATATTTCAGAAAACAATCTTGATGTAGTACAATGGTAAGGTTGATCATTTTGGCTAATACGTCTGTACAAAAGTGATGGATGTGGGATGTGGGAAATGCTCATTGATATTATGCAAATTGCCTCTGTCCTGGTACATTAAACTTAAGCAATCAGAAATGAAAAAAATCTATAAAATTTAAAATTTATATTCTCAATGGCAGGGCTCTGCAGCACTGTCCACTTTTCTGCTATGTGGAGGAGAAATGTTACTGTAGCACATTAACCATAAATTTATTAACATTACCATTAAAAAATAGCTTGTAAAATGTTGTTTTCTATTTTCTGTATAAATATACATATTTTCCTGTGTGAGAGGTGCTGGCCATCTGAGTGTGTATGTAGGTCTTTCTGTTTCTGACATGTTTTATGTGCATTTGTTTAAAAAACATTTTTTTTAAATGTCCACAAATATCCTATTCTGCTCAGTTCTCATACTCAAACAGCCCGATCTCACAGCAGTTCTTGAAATAGTCCTGAAAATATTAATTTATGTTCATGTACACAACATGTTTTGTTTTGTGTGTGTGTGTGTGTGTGTGTTTGTCAGTGACTTACTGACACCGTCACTTTATCAATGCTCGTCATCATGCCCTTTTGCTGCTAAAGTATTTATACCTATATTTTTACCTACGTTCTATATCCGTACTTTTACTCAGGTCGTTGCACTATTATTACTTGTTATTCTGTTTTGTGTATATATGTGTATATATATATATATATATATATATATATATATATATATATATATATATATATATCTACACACCTATATATCTATATCTATCTATATATCTACATATATATATATATATATATATATAGGGTGCAACAATACTTGTATCGATATTGAACCGTTCGATACAGTTCTTTTGGTTTGGTATATATATCGAACAATACAATTTTTTTTAATTTATTTTATCAACTTTTCTTCTGATGATGCTGTCTGTGTTGAGAGCTCAGTGGATCTGCGTTCGACTACTCCGCCTAGGCTGCACTGTCCAGCGCTGATCCACTGAGCGCAGCACAAGCTATAGCAAGACAGAAGCTAAGCTCGTTGCAACATGGCAAATTGAACCTCCCCCACCCTCATTCAGATCTGGACTTTGGAACTATTTTGGTCTTCATGTGAAGTATGACCCTGAAGGTAAGCGCGTCATGGACAAAAGTAAAACAGTACGTCGGATGTGCCACGCAATGCTCAATTACATGGGTGGGAACTAGTGCGTTAGCGCAGTTTGCTCGTTAATGTGTTGATGCCGTCCAGCCCCACGCACGGGGCGATCCGCGGTAGCTCGTTAACGGAGATTTGCCGTGTTGTGGCGTTAACGTCATTTCAATGAGATTAACGCTGACAGCACTAGTGGGAACACAACGAATATGACTGCACATTTAGGCCGACATCATCCTAGTGCAAAGACAAGTGGAAGCAGACAAAAACAACAAGCAGGCATGCTACAAACTTTACCCGAGTCATTTAGACAGCCGTTAGCACACGATTCTCCTTATGGGGACCTGATATGTTTAATATGCTGCTGAGAATATACCCCAGAAGAAGCGCATAGTAGGGGAGAGCGGGGTAAGTTGTCACACTTTTCACACTGACTAACTTTTACTGAGCACCATACATCACAACGTAATAAATGTTTCACCAAATGAAAGAAGGAAGTCTCGGGCACATATGATGTATTCATTACATTTTCATATCTTATCTCATTACGGAGTTGTAGACTGTTGAATGGAGAATGTGCACTTGTGACAATTTGCCCCATCGGCAGGTAAGTTGTCACACTAGATTATCTTAAAATAAGAACACAAATACTTAATTGTGATTATTGATTTTAATTGTTAAATTCAAACCAAAACTGGAAATTTGAACAATTATGCCAAGAGAATTTGGAAAAAAACAATTATTTCAATCCAATACACATTTTAATCAAAACATTAAGTAGAAAGAAAACTTTAGTTTGAACTTTAAACTCAAATGTTCTCTGGCTTGCACATAAATCCATCATAACTGAATGGAATGCTGCAAATAACTTGCTTTACTTAACATGTTTATCCTCTGAACAAAACAGATGCCCTATTTCTGATTAATCAGACTCAACTTCAGAGTCACAATTCTGGCATCATGGGCCCATTTGTTGCATTTTACGCATTTTACCCAGGTCTCTTGGACGACTGTTTGAAAATGGCTCCACACAGACAAGGCAGAAGCACTCTTCATCATCTGATGATGACTCTTGAATTATTTTTCTTCTTTTAGCTGCGTTGTTCTTCATAGGTCCAGATGTTTTCCCCCCTCGCGTCCCTCTCTTTTGAAACAGCTTTTTGCTAGATTCAGCCTTATTCTTTTCTTTTTCTAGTTGCTGCTTCACTGGCGTGTCGGTTAGAATTGCTGATTTGCGTCGTTTTCTTCCTTTGCTGGATGGTTTTCGGCGGCCAGCTTTTGGATATGGCCGGATGTCCTCTGGAGTTGGTAGTCCGCTGTCAGTAATTGCAGTGCTGGGTAAGGGTGAGCTCGTGATAGAGATGGTGCTGGAGCTTGGCAGTTCAGAGTTGGTGCTGGGGCCTAGCAGTGCAGAGTTGGTGCTGGGGCCTGGCAGTGCAGAGGTAGTGCTGGGGCCTGGCAGTGCAGAGGTAGTGCTGGGGCCTGGCAGGTCAGAGTTGGTGCTGGGGCCTGGCAGTGCAGAGGTAGTGCTGGGGCCTGGCAGTGCAGAGGTAGTGCTGGGGCCTGGCAGGTCAGAGTTGGTGCTGGGGCCTGGCAGTGCAGAGGTAGTGCTGGGGCCTGGCAGGTCAGAGTTGGTGCTGGGGCCTGGCAGTGCAGAGGTAGTGCTGGGGCCTGGCAATGCAGAGTTGGTGCTGGGGCCTGGCAGGGCAGGGTCCGGAATAGGGCGATCTGTGACGTAGGATGGTGCAAACTCGGCTTCCAGAAATACATTTCTGTTGTAAGGTTGAATCCCAGCCACCCTAAAACCAGCCTGAATGTTCAATGGGGTTGCAGCCAGAGGATATGCAATTGCCACAATCCCAGGAATGTCATAAATAGACATTGTCTTCCCAGGGTTGTTCCTCATCCAGGCATCACACGTGCTGTTGATGTGCCTCTTTAGTGGCCCGTAGACAGACCTGTCTAATGGTTGGAGCCGATGTGAGCAGTGGTGTGGGAATGACAGCATGATTATGCCATTTTCTTTGGCATAATTGAGTCCGTCAATGGACAGATGAGACTCGTGGTTGTCCAAAAGGAGTAAACAGGGCTTCTCCTTTGAACACTTTGTATGTTCATTGAAATGTTGCAGGAAGTCAACAAAGTGTGTGTGTCTTTCATCCATCCAGAGGAATTTGCCCCTCCTTTGCTGCCGGGTGGCCCGTTGATCAGGAAATGGTCACGGAAGTGGACACGCGGGAAAATAAAGTATGGAGGTAAACTATTCCCTATGGCTGAGACAGCACAGGCCAGTGTGACAAGGGTTCCCCTTTCAGCAGAGGTCAATGACCCTACTTGTTTGAATCCACGTCTGGCCAACACTTTGTCTGGTTTATGTACAGTGGTGACCCCAGTTTCATCAACATTCCAAATGTCTCCTGGTCCAAACTCATATTTGCATAACACTTTCTCTAAGTTGTCAAAGAAAGCATTGACATTCTCTCTGTTGAAGCTACTTGCCCTGGCAAGGCTAGTTGCTTCTGGCTTTCTCAGTGACAATGTTGTATGCCGCTTTAAAAAGCCTGTAAACCACTCTTTGCTGGCCTTTTCTTTTTCTGCCCACAAAGGCACAAACTTCAGTTCGTGTGCCACAGCAAACTGGTAGGCAAGCTTTCTGACCTCACTTGGTGACAGACCAAAATAAATGTCAGCTGACCTAGTAATATACTCAACAAGCTGCTCTTCCAAATCAGGGGAAAAAATCTTCCTTGGCGTTGTATAACCAACCATTGTTGTTGGCATGGCTGTCTGACTTTCAATTTCTTCTCTGGTAATCTTTTGACAATACCGAGTTAGAGTACGGTAATTTATGTCAAAATCCTTTGCTGTACTTCTGATTGATTTGTTCTGCATCTTTAGGTGGTGTTCTGCCACGCTCTGTCTTTCGTTGATAATTTCGAACCATCTTACTTTCTTCCTTCCTTCCTTAATTCAAAACCTTATTACAAATACAAATGAATTACAATATCACAATTTTTTGGAGCATTTATTTGTACTGGGGCAAGTTGTCACATGTGACGACTTGCCCCAAAGTTAATGAGACAACTTGCCCCAAACTGACATTTATGCTAATTTTGGCTAAATGTCAGGGTTAGCTCAACATAGCACATCAGCTGAAGTATCAAAAGACACGTTAATGTCTCCTCTATTTTGTGTAAAATAATAATTTGTAACATCTATACCTAACAAAGTTGTACTGAAGAAAATTTAAAGTGATTTATTTTTCCTTTTAGGTCAAAAAAATAAAAAAGATGTGCTCACCTCAGATTAGAGCAGTCTTGACCACATGTGAACAGGAGGTTGACTGTAGAAGAAGAAGTCACACAAAGTGGCTATTTCATTTTTGAGATAGAGCCTCTAGTGTTGGAGTTATGAACAGTGTGACAACTTACCCGTGTGACAACTTACCCCGGTCTCCCCTATAGCTTTTATTTTGGAAAGAGCCATTTCTCTGTAATAAACTCTCTTTTCCAAAGATGAGTGATTTCTCGATCAGATATATTTATTATTTTATCCCTTTGTTGTTTCAGCAACATTAAATTTAAAAACTGTACTTTTGAGTTAAAATATATATTTATAATTTTAATAAATGACAAATTAAAAAAGCATGAAAATTTTTTTGTATCGAAAAAATATCGAACCGTGACACCAAAGTATCAAACCGAACCGAACCGTGAATTTTGTGTATCGTTGCATAAAAGAAGCTTTGATTAGTAAAGTATCAAACTTTTAGGTTTAATAGTTAATACAAGTTAATGCAAATACAGGTGTAATCACAGATGTCAACAGCATGAACAAATGGGTCAGTCACTCAATGTGTGACAGAGCATTTTGTAAAGAAATAGAGTATACATGAACACGATTTATGTTAGGGAGTAGTAAGTGTAGTCTGTTCCCAAGGACAACTCCTCAGATGGTTATGGGTAATGAACCATTTGGCGGGTTAAGTCAGACCTGAGGCTGCTCTCTGATTTATTGTTTCAGATTTCTCAAAGGATGCAGCAATTTACCCCCACTTTCATAGGTTTGGGTTTCTGCCAGTATACTGAAAGCCCACCATATCCAAACTGACCCTCTTACAGACTTGAGAATATAGGATTTCCTTTAAGAAGTGTTTATTTCAGCCATAAAACTACAAATGTACAGTTAGCTAATGTGTCTATTTAGCCTGCTCATTTTGTTAACTGCTTTGATTAGTTAATAAGGTTTTTTCATTTCAGTTCAATTCATTGTATTTTATTCAGCTCCAAATAACAACAAGTTGCCTCAAGGTGCTTTATATTATAAGGTAAAGGCCCTACAATAATACAGAGAAAAACTCCCAATGATTAGATGACCCTCTTTGAGCGAGCTCTACTGCTAAACTATTGCTGCTATGCTTTAGGAGACTCTAGCTCATGTAGAATTACTGAATTTCAGGTTGATGCAGCCACTAAAATAAAATAAAATTAATTTGTATCTTTACCAAGCTAATACTTTAAACAACAACTCACATTAGACCCACACATAGAACCAAATGTATTTATCGGTAGTATTTGAGCAAACTCTGCTGCTCTGCTGGTAATTCATGTTTATATTGCTTTGGTCTTGTGTTCCTGAATTGGTGAATTTATGTTTTTCCCCCAACACAAACAGTAATTGGAAGTTTATTTCTCAAAAATAACTGCACCTTCTCAAAAAAGTACTTATACACAGTTCATTAAATTTCACTGAAATTTGCAGTTTTCACAGTTAAAACTTATTTTTAAAACCCTGTCTCCTATATTCCCTTATTAGCTGGACTGGGCTTTTTTCTGTCTTGGTGTTTTCTGTGTCCATCAGCCTCTACTCTCTTCCAAAACTGTAAGACCCAGCAGCACCAATGACAGTAAAATTACAGCTCAGTAATTGCAGTGGTGCTGTGTTTGGTCCTGGGATACCATCCATCTCCAGACAGCCAAACTACTTTTCAGGAAGCAACCACTGGAACTGATTTACCTTTGCATTTTTTGAGATATCACTCTGTTTCTTTTCTTTTTTCTATTTCTTTCTTCTTCTTCTTTTTTGCATTTCTTTATTTTAGCACACTTTTTAATCACCAAGTTATCTTTTCATTCTGGTGTTATTGACAGTTCTTTTCTTTCAGTTTACTCTTTTGCACTGTGTATGTCCATTTTATATTTTATTAGCAGAATGTAGCTCTTTCCATTGAATAGGTGTTAGAGTTAGTTTATAGGTCAATTATCACTGTTCTTTACCAATTAAGTTGAGATAGGCAGGCTTAGGTAGAGATAGGCTTCACTGCAAATTATAAAATCACTTGGACATAAAAGCTGTAAGTCCAAGGTGGTGATCTTGCATATGTGGACAATAAAGTAACTTAAGGAATTATCACAGGTTGGTGAGTTTGCAAAGAATGTGTATATATCCATTTTTGTGCATGTGTGAGTTATTTGTCTTGGGATATGTGAATGCATTTGAAAATAGTGGATTTGTGACTATCTAGTATGTGTTTGTGTTAGTAGTAAAAGACACCTCCTTGGGAGAGGCTAATGGGATGTTAGGTTCCATTTTAAGAGGCAGCCATGCTTACAAATCACTTGATGTGGTTTTGCTGCAGCAGAATGGAAATATGCACAAGAAAAGAAAAGTGTTTGGAAATGAAGGAAAAAAACAGACAAAAGGTGAAAGTGAGCTTTTTTGAAAGTTGCTTTTGTTGCTTCCTCCCTGTCTCTCACCCTATTTCCCTACCTGAATGATTCTGGTTTGCTGGTGTTTTTAACTGTGCAAAGAAGCACATCTCTTTCTTATGGAAGCCCATTTCCGCCACTAAAAAAAAAAAAAAAGGATCCATAACTCAAAATTTCGAGTTATTTTCTCGAAATTCCGAGTTATTTTCTCAAAATTCCGAGTTATTTTCTCGAAATTTCGAGTTACTTTCTCGAAATTTCGACATATTAACTCGAAATTTCAATTTATTAACTCAAAATTTTGATAAAAGTAACTCGAAATTTCGAGTTAGCGCTGCCAATCAGTAATCTACGTGAATGACGTCATTTCCTTGTTACCCGGAAGCTGAAGCCCTCAGCTACAAATGCTACAGCTAAGCTACCGGTATTACATCCAGTCGTGAATGCACAGATTGCTGAGTGTTTTCAGCCTGGCTTCACAAATGATGAAATCCCTGTGTTATTAGCTGAATCACATGGTGTTACTATCAGCAAACGTACTCGCGAAAGCGCCAATTTGTTGGGATCCGTTTTTGAGAGCGCGTTCCTCTGCGCCATATGCTTCCGGGTAACAAGAAAGCGACCTCATTCACGTATATTTTTGATTGGCAGAGCTAACTCAAAATTTTGAGAAAAGTAACTCGAAATTTTGAGTTATATTTCTCGAAATTTCGAGTTACTTTTCTCGAAATTTCGAGTTAATAACTCGAAATTTCGAGTTATGGATACTAGCTTTTTTGTTTTTATTTAGTGGCGGAAACGGGCTTCCATACTTTCTCGACCCAATGGTCACTTCAAAGAAAAGGTGCTTTTACCACTGACTTAGCAGTGGAGTTAAGGTTACCTGATTGATTGGAAGGTATTAATAGACCTAAAAATAGCACATGTAAAACACAATTAGGCAGAATGGCAATGTGTATCTTAGCAACTGTATATAATATGGTGCGGCTTACACAAACTAGCAGCGGGTCCTATGTATTTTTGAGGGATTCATTTTGAATTTCTGACAATGCATCCATTTGTTGTAAAATGTAATTTAGGATGTAATGTATATTTAAGAGTGTCAATATATATCTTGGAGTATATTTAGGAGTACAACATTGATTTTTGTCATGCTGGGAAAAGTGGGTCCAATACACTAATATACATCAGCCGAATTTAATTCTCAAATTTTAAAATCATTACTTTGATAACTGGTGACTCCCATTTGTTCATTGTTTTTCTTCTGTTTGTCTTTCCTATTTTTTTTTTTTACTTATCCAGTTTCAATGTTGGGGTGTGGGTCGCTCCGCGCTGAACTGCGTAATTATGTTACTAATGAGTCACCTCTTGAACTGCTGTTCATCAAAATAATGTCATTACACTCATGAAGGTCATTGGTAATCAGGGAAAAATGATAAAAATATAATCAACCGAGTTTTCTGACTGGTTGAGCACATTTTTGGAAAGATGTACTTTTTCCCTGAAATTTTTTTGTTCTGTCCATCTCAGATTATCCTATTATATCTAAGAAGTTCAGGGTCTCAAATAATGGTGAGATGCATATATTTCAGCTCCAGAAAAGTATTTTATTGCTCCCGGAAGTAGGGTGTGTTTTTTGGTGCAGTTTCGTGTGGAGTGGACCATATCAGCCGAAGACTGCAAATTGTAGTGCTTGTACGTAGCATTGTAAACTGTAAAACTCAGAAAAAAAAAGAGTACAACATTACTTTTTCTTACATTACTTTTTAGATGCTCCCATGTCTTAAATATAGTACTGTGATAGATAAGTCTGTTAAGCTACACATCTTTTTCGGTTGCTTATCCCTTAACCTTTAAATACAAGAAATGGGAGTTGGCTGACTAACAAAGGTTTGAATTAATTGATACAAATGCAATCAATAAAATATAAAAAAAATATAAAATATAAAAAAATATATTCATGACCTGTTCTGCTTATCTATTATTTTATAGTTTTCAAATAACTCCAGATTATTTCCAGTAATAGGATTATATTATTATCCACTGTCAGTATTATATATGTGGTAATGTTTTCATCCATTGAGTAGCTGAACATACACCTCTGTGCATGATGCTTTTGCCTGAGATCCAATTATGTTTAATGCACAGGCTGCTGTGTGGGTCTTGAATTAAGCATTTTTGTACTTACTGTGAAAGATTTTCAGGTACACATAGCATTTTAACACTGGGTGTAAATGAGACATGATTTGCTGAATTGTGGCCAATGGTTTCTGAATTTTGTCTACCGTATATCTGTAAAATAGTGTATCCTGCACCACATTTATTCAGGTGTACAAAATAATATTGTGGCCTCTGCTTACCTGTCTATGAGCAAGCACTCTGGTGACAGTGGGAAGGAAAAACTCCTTTTTAACAGGAAGAAACCTCAAACAGAACCAGGTGGGCAATGGACAGCCATTTGACTGTTTGACACTAAAAATATTTACACTGAATTTCAAAAGAAGAATGATCTATCAGCGATACATCAGTCATTCATGCAGAAAAAGCCACTTTCCTCCTTCTGTTTGGAATAATGCCGGTGTTCTATTACAAAGACGATGGCACAATGTTTCTTTTAAAAATATCTATGAAACGTAGCAAGAGATGCACAAAAAACACCTTTGTTTGATGCTTGGAGTTCAGAACTTCACTGAGGAGAAAAAACAATCGAGAAAAAAAATGTGGTGATGCCTCGCTTACCAGGCATGAGAAATACTGTACAATAGTTTGATAGGTTGGCAAATAAAGATATTCTAAATGTTAAAAAAAAGAAGCAGTTTATCAATGAGGTCATTCAGTTTTGTCAAAGCCACTTTCAAGGTAGTGTGTGTAAGTGAATATTGTGCCAATTGATCAAAAATAAATACATAAAATCAAATAAAAATGGTAGGACATATTGGGACATCAATCGTAAGCTTTAAGAATACATTTTAAGTTGCAATAACTTGATAAATATCTTAATTTTTAGCGATTAACCTTAAGATAGCTGTTGAGTTTAAATTTATGTTCAGTCTAGGGGTGGGACACATACCCATGAACTACAGTACACAGATTTCTTTTCTATTTCTATTGGCAACAATGGGAAGGAAGAACTCAACCTTTCTCTGTTTGTTTGTTGTTGTTTTTTTAAATTTTGGAAATCTAACTTGTTTATCAGTTAATGGTATTCTTCCCATAGACTAAAATTACTATAAACTATATAGCTGTACTTTTCTTTCAATCAAAGTGGTCAGAATTTTGTGCCTGTTTTAGTCTTCTTCCTCTTCTAAAGTCCTCTTCTGTTTGTTCCCTCCTTTTAGGTTGTTGGCAGACGTTTTTTTTTCTCCCCTTCGTTACCTGTTAATGCTGCCTTAATGTTCACTTTGCTTAGTTTCATCTTCTGTCTTCCTTCCTTTTTATCCCAACGTTTGTCTTTCCCCTATTCTTTGGCCAGGTGAGTAATGTTATGTCAGAACAATAGTCTATTGTGTTTTATTGAGTTGCCTACATCCTGCTTCCATCTCACTTTATTCCTTGCTCATTCAGTCTGCTTTACTTCATTCTCTCACTCTTTTTTTCTTTATCACTTTTCCTCTTATTTGTTTTTTTGTTTTGGGGTTTTTTTTACATGTCATTCCATGAGATCTCTAGAGAGTGGTTGGATGCACTTAGTAAATAAAAAGAAATGGGGATTAGTGGAAGTGTTCTGGTAGAACAGAAGAGGATAAAGGGATCAGAAAAATGGTTAATGCATAGTTGACTATAAAAGTATTAAAAGTGAGGAAATTGTAGTGAAATCCAGCATAAACCAGGAAAAAGTTGAGGAATTTATTTCATATTCAAACAAATACAATCACTGGTCACTTAATTAGTTACCCCAACTTTGCAGCTTGTTAATGCAAAGATCTAATCAGCCAAATACACAGCAACACTCCAGTGTATCTAGGCTAGTGATGTGGTCAAGGTTCCGTGCTGAAGTTTAAAGGAAGTATCAGAATGGGGAAGACGTGTTTAAAAGGAAACATAGTTTGGCTATTTGTGCCAGACAGGGTGGTCCCAGAAACTGTCGACCTACTGGAATTTTCCAGCACAACAGTCTCTAAGGAGCTACAGAGAATGGTCTAAAAAGGAGAAAGAAAGATCCACTGAGCCTTTCCTTGCTGATGCAGGAGGTCAGACAAAAATGATCAGATCCCTTTGAGCATTTACAAAGCCAACGGTAACTCGAATGACCACTGGTTCCAAGAAGACAAAAAGACCATCTCTCTATCCACCAGTCAAATCTTGAGGGAGATAAGCATGATGAGAAGAACACATCATGTGTCTCTCAGGCAACTCGGGCTAAAGTTTACACAGACTCATAAAAACTGGACAACAGAAGACTGAAAAAAAATGTGTGAAAATGTGACTCTGAACTTCTGCTGCAACATTTGGAGGTCTTAAAAGAAACAGGAAGACATGGATACATGGATACATAGCACCTTATATCAGTGGTTCATGCTGGTGGTCCTCGTGGTTTAATGATGTGCTTCTGGGCACACTTTGGACCCTTTAGTACCAACTCAGCATCATTTAAATGCTACAGCATACCCGAGTATTGCTGCTGGCCATGTCCATCCCTTTATGATCACAGTATACATATTTTCTGATGGCTGCTTCCATCAGGATAAAGTGGAATGTCACAAAGGTTAAGTCATGTGGGTTCACTGTGGTCAAATACCCTCCACAGTTGCCATAAATACAGACAGACAGAAAGAGAATTACTCAAATTTAGTAGAAAAGGTAAGGAATTTGGGATGAAGACAGCCTCACAAACACATTAAGACAGAAAAAAAAAGTAAAAGTGGGAAATTCAGAATGACAATCTGCTGGACGGAATGAGGACAGGGTCGAGAAATAGACAGAAAAGGATGAATAGGAGATAAGATGGTGTTGTGAATAATGGTCGGTCAGTGTTAAAGCCTTAATCAATGCTTGATTAATATTAATTCGTTTAGCTTTGGCAGAGGGGCGGGGCTAACTGAAGATTTCCTACTGAGATTGATTGGGGAGAGGGCACCAAGGACATGCTAGCATAGCAGCACACACATACATTCTTTTCCTTTATCGTCTCTCACGGTCTCTCTCTTTAACCGACACACTCACACTCACTCATGCATTCTTTGTGCTGTAATTGTATATGAACTTTAAAGACCTCAGTTTGTGAGGCATCCAGAATTTTAACTTTACAAACAACCATGCAGAGACTCAAACTTGATGTCTGATGTTTTTCTTTCCGGTAATCTTAAGAAAAATATTATTAGTCACTTAAATGACAGTACTCACTAAAACTGCAAAATCTTTTTTAACATAAAAGGAGAGTAACATGTCACTTGTACAAAAATAACACTGTTGTGCTAGTTACTGGTAGTTTATGAATTATATTTTGCTCAGAATTTTCTAAAACATTAAGTTTTTAGAGAAGTTTGCAGCTTCTTTTGTGTGCAAAAAAGCAGTTGTGTCCAAAAGAGTGGGGTCTTGTACTCCATTCTTTGCTTTGACTTTCACCTTTTTCCATCTTTTTTTTGCCACATCAATCCCTTCTAGTTTGCTTGATTAAGGACTAGTAGTGACCTTGGAGTAAAGTGTAAGAGCTCACCCATGCACACATGACATGCTTTTGTCACCTTGTGGGCAGTGACAGACAACATTTGAAGATATAGGGACTTTTTACTCTCTTGAGGCTGAATTTAATAGAGCTATTTTTATTGTGTGCAGTTCAAATTTATAGTTTATAGATTCTACAATGATGCAGAGAGAGAAAGAGAGAGAGAAAGAAAAGAAATTGACTGGCAAAATAGAAACTGTGGTACTGTGGAATAGTAAACAAAGCCTAAGCTAGCTGACCTAACCTGCTGACTGACATCTAATACTCAGTAATTTCAAGGGAATGTACATATAAGCCCATTGAATATAATGTGCTGTGCATAGATAGGCAGACAGAGCATGAGTGGTTTTATGCGGTCCTATATGAAGTCCTGTGTAGCTTAATGGGGCCATGCTTAAAGAGTAAAATTCAGGAAAGCCTTTCAGAAAGCAGGTGAGAATTCGTATGATTATTATGTCATAATAATTCTTTGTTTACTATAAATCTTTCAGTGTAACAGGAAGTGAAACATTGCAGAAACTGTTCCACTGAATGAAACTGAAACATACTGAATTTTCACCTGCATTTGTGTCAGGTATCGATTAAGTGTACCTAAGTGTTAGGTATCACAGAATGTATTTTCTGCACACAGGAAGTGGCTCACTTCATTTTAAAAATCAGTTTAAACCCTGTACATATCATCTATTGCTTGTATTCCTATCATAAAGTTCCGTTAATGTCATCTGTGATGATTATTATTGGCGCTGACTTAACAGGCTCTACCATGGGACCAGTAAGAGCCCATGACAGTACATAGAATGTTACTGTTCCCATATATTATGGCAGTCTGCGGCTGATTGTATTCCATTTTAGCCTGTCCTACCTTTTATGCTCAACTTTGTTTTTCATCTCAATTTATTTTCTTCTCTGTCCTAACACCTCAACCATTAGTCTTCTCCCTCAGTATAGAAAATATATTGCATAGCCAGAAGCTTTATGTAAACTGATTGCACAATTGGATCCGTGGGTAAGCTAAAGACTGTAGGATCCCTGAGGCATTAATGGTACACACTAAACGCAAGCACAAAATGCAGATATAGAAAAAATATGAGCAATTGAAAAAAGTCAAAGGACAATTACAGTGTTTATGCCATGAAAGGAAGGTTTCAAAAATATTAATTCTTACAGCATTCCATCCTAGCTTTATTAGCCAGTTGAGACATAGTAATAAATATTATTACTAAAAGTGCCATATGACTGTGTCATGATGTGTCATGGTTGTTATTTTCCTTACTGATTACTTACTTCTCTAATAGAAGCCAGGAAAATGAAAAGTGTTGAGCTCGAAGAGTTTTCTTCTTCTTCGGCCATGTTCTCTTAATAATGCACACACTTGGTTGGTTGATTACTTTTCCCGTTTCTTTTATTGTTAGCAACACAGGAGGGAAAACCATACATTACTTCAGCAGTTCGCGCTTCGGAACACCAGGAACAGGAAGTGAAGTAATCTATAATCACAAAAATAAAATCGTTTTCAAAATAAAATGACAATCAGAAAACGTCTTTCACAACATAAGATAAATTAATATATTTACTCATGAGAACACAAATCTAACACCCCCCCTTGTTCTCATGCTGTTAACCCATAGCATCTTATGCATTTCCAAAGAACCATTTTTGAAACTTTCTGAGTCTCACTCTTGTAACTGGTTTTGTTAGTATGTCTGCAGCCATTTCTTCTGATGGACAGTGTTCAATGCGGATTTTCCCTTCATTTACCGCTTCACGAATGAAGTGATATTTCACATCAATATGCTTTGACCTCTGTCTGTTCACTGGGTTTTTACTCAAAGCAATGGCCCCTTGGTTGTCCCCAAACAGTTTAGTACATGTGTACCTTTTTCTGTCCATGCCGTTTAACAGTTGGATTAAGTACATGCTTTCCTGAGTAGTGGTTGCAAGACCAATGTATTCAGCTTCACATGTTGAGAGTGCCACTGTAGGCTGTTTCTTTGTTTTCCAAGATATTACTGGTCCCTCTTTAGTAAGTGCAAAACAGTAGCCTGTTGTACTGCGTCTGTCTTTTACAGAGGATGCCCAGTCAGAGTCACTGTAAGCAATTAGATCTAGATCCTCACTGCTTTTCTTAAAGATCAGTTCAAAGTCATTTGTGCCTTTTAGGTATCTGAGGACTTGTTTTGCCGTTACTAAGTCCTCTCTCATGGGTTGAGCTAGTGTTTGAGATAGTCTGCTAACAACCCAGCTTATATCTGGTCTCGTACACGTCATGGCATATATCAAACTGCCCACTATTTCTCTGTACTCTCTTGAGTTAACAGTCTCATTTGCATCACTTCCTCCACATGTAGTAGTGTCCGTTTTTAGTTCACACGGTGTGGATCTGGGTTTGCATTCAGACATCCCAAAGCGTTCCAACATTCTTTGAATGTACCTCTTCTGATTCATCCTGATTTCACTCTCTTTTTGTATAAACTGTATCCCAAGAAAACTGGATATTTTCCCCAGGTCTTTCATGTTAAACTTTGACCTCATTGTTTCTTTGAATGTGTTTAACAAGTTAGTATTGCTAGCCGCAATGATTAAGTCATCTACCCAGATGATAACCAGTAGAGTTTCATGTTCAATGTCCTTCCTGTATACACAGTGATCAGAAAGGTTTCTTTCAAAGTCATTTTGTTCAAGGTAGTCATTCAAGAGTTTGTACCAGTTTCTACCTGATTGTTTTAACCCGTAAAGGGATTTCTTTAATTTGTACACCAAGTTTTCTCCTGACTCTGTTTGCTCAAAACCTTCTGGTTGGTCCATGTATATTTCTTCCTCAATGGGAGCATGCAAATATGCAGTTTTAACATCCATTTGGTGGATAATAAGATCATTCTGGACTGCTATTTGCATTAGGGTTCGCACAGATGTCATGTTTGCTGTTGGTGCAAATGTCTCTTGGTAGTCTATTCCTTGTGTCTGGTTGTAACCTTTTGCTACAAACCTGGCTTTGAATATTTGTCCTTGTTCATTTTCTTTGAGGGCATAGACCCTTTTTCCTCCAATGGTATTTCTACCAGTAGGTAAAGTAGTCAGTTCGAATGTGTCATTCTCTTTCAGAGAGTTGATTTCTTCTGTCATTGCCTGTTTCCACCTTGGTGCCTCTGGTGACATCAGCGCCTCTTTATAGGTTTGGGGGATTCCACAGGTTGCTCTGTAACAATAATCAACACTTACAGAAGTTACATTTGCTAAATCTTTGCAGTTAGATGTGTAATCCTCTAAATATTTAGGAGGTTTCCTTTCTCTGTTAGGATAGCGCTCAGTTTGGTTTTGCTCATCACCCTCATTTCTTTCTATGTCAGGGTTTGGTTCATTTGTGTTGGTTTCCTCTTCTCTAGGAGGTCTGTTCTCTGCTGCATTTTCATTTTGTTGTTCTGTACTTTCTTTTGAAGGCACTACATGCTCATAAGTCTGAATTTCTGTGTCATATTCATCAGTCTGTGTTTGTTGTTCAACAGTGTTCTTCTTGATAAATCTCAAGAGTCTGTGTTTTGACACTATTCCTGTGTGAGGGTTATAAACCAGGTATGCTGGGCTATTTTTACTATAACCCACAAATATTCCTTTTTCACATCTGGGATCAAGTTTCTTGTGATCATGTATGTATGCATAACAATCTGACCCAAATAGCCACAGTTTTGAGAGATCTGGTCTTTTCCCTGTTAACATCTGATATGGTGTATTTTTAGTCCTGTTACTGTAGCATCTGTTGCGGGTGTGCGCTGCATTTTGAATGGCATAAGGCCATAATTCTTTTGGCAGCTCTTTTTCTAGTAAAAGACACCTTCCCATTTCAAAGAGAGTTCTCCATTGCCTCTCAGCTGTGCCATTCTGATGAGGAGAATATGGCGCAGATGTCTCATGCTTTATACCCTTTTCCCTTAAAAGAGACTGGAAGGAACTGCTTGTGAACTCGGTGCCATTGTCCGATCTAATGCACTTAACACTGCCGTATGGTGCACAGTCGGCTAGAAACTTTGCTGTGGCCTCTGTGGTGTCACTTTTCTGTTTTAGAAAGTAAACTGACACTGCCCCTGAAAAATCATCCGTAAATAATATAGCGTATTTATGACCACTTTGGCCACTTGGTTCAATGGGGCCGGCTAGATCAGTGTGCACCAGCTGTAATGGCTCACTCGCTTTTGGGTCGCTTTGTCTGTTTCTGTTGTTAGTGAATTTCCCTTCTGTGCACACATTACAATCTAGCATCCCACTGCCTGTGATTTTCATGCCATCTACAACATCAGGTAGCTTTAACACATCGCTAACATTACAATGTCCTAAAATTTCGTGCCATGTTTTCACATCACAAGCCAGATTAACAGTGTCACAGGACATCATGTCATTGAATGATGTTTCATTGTTTACCGTTTTCAAATAGTAGAGTCTGTTGTATTCTTCGATGGAGAAGACTGTCCCATCTTTGTTCACTAGTTCATTCTGTCCCTTCTTGAAGACCATCTGTGCTCCATAGGTTGTAGCTGCCTTCACCGAAAATATGCTCTGAGGGTAGGATGGGATGAACAGAGCATCTCTCAGTGTGATGGTGGTACAGTGTCCTTGTATGTCCCGTAGAGAGACGTTGGCATCTCCCTTCTTGAGTGCGACGTTGTTTGTCCTGGATCCATCAGCGAGCTCCATGTAGTGTTTCTCAGGATCAAAAGTCTCATCAAACTTTATGAACTTGTTCTTCTCCGTAATGATGTGTGAGGTAGCACCACAGTCCACCATTAGTCCTTCTCTTATTATGTCAGTAGGCAGAAGTCTTTGACTAACTTTGAATACAAAAGTCTGCTCTTCTTTCTTGTCCTCTTGTTTTACTACAGTTAGTTTCACATCATCTCTGTACTTGGTTTTTCTTCTACATGTCTCATCACTGTGTGTCGAGCTTCTATGGTAGCTACACCACTTAGGTGTTCCCTTTTGGCGACAATCTTTTACAAAATGTCCTCGGTTTCCGCATCCATGACAGGTGATTGATGTTAAATCAACCTTCATCACATTATCCACTTTTACTTTGTTATCAAATTTCTCTGTTTCCTCGAAAATTCGTAGGTTGCTTTTGAACTGTGTGAATGTTAAATCTTCACTGCTTTGAGTTGTGTGAATAGCAAATGGCTTGTAAGCTTCAGGAAGCCCCTTTAAAATCATAGCGATAATAAGTCCATCACTGATGACTTCTTTTGCATTTCTTAGGGAGGTCACTGCTTTTTCAGCTTGGATAATATAATCTGTCACTGTCTCATCTGGTTTCTTCTGTAAAGACGTCAGCTCTGTGTAGAGTGCGATGATTCTGGGCTTGCCTTTACTATCGTAGTGGTCACATAGTATTTTTAAAGCTTTTCTTCCGTCATCAGTCGCATCTCTCATTACCAGTGAAAGGCTTTTATCATCAAGAAACTGTATCAGTTCAGCGTAGCATTCAGCATTCTTCTCTACATCTGGGTTAGTGGCTGATAATATAGTGTCCTTTAGGCCAATGATCCGCATGTGGCCGAGAAACTTTGCCTCCCAAAGTTCGTAACTGTTTTCGTCTCCGTTGAAAACTAACCTCTGCCATCTTCCTCCTGTTGTGTCACGCCTGGGCCCATAACCTGTTGAGCTCGAAGAGTTTTCTTCTTCTTCGGCCATGTTCTCTTAATAATGCACACTTGGTTGGTTGATTACTTTTCCCGTTTCTTTTATTGTTAGCAACACAGGAGGGAAAACCATACATTACTTCAGCAGTTCGCGCTTCAGAACACCAGGAACAGGAAGTGAAGTAATCTATAATCACCAAAATAAAATCCTTTTCAAAATAAAATGACAATCAGAAAACGTCTTTCACAACATAAGATAAATTAATATATTTACTCATGAGAACACAAATCTAACAAAAAGACATGCGAGATTAGCATGCTCCATGTTGGCACTGACACAAAACCTGATACCAGTACTAAAGTACTGTAGTTTTCTTTTCTTTTCTCTGGCTGTAGAAAAATGCCAGGATTGAATTGAATAGGTCAGGATTGTTTCTGTGCTTACAGTGTATGTATGCAGTGTATGTAAGTGTGTAGTGCTGAATGTGTTTGCGATTTCTAGGCTGCACAAAGTGAGAAGGTGGAGGAACATGTCTGGTCCAATCAAGGCTGGTAT
This sequence comes from Perissodus microlepis, assembly GCF_051167445.1. NCBI lineage: Eukaryota > Metazoa > Chordata > Actinopteri > Cichliformes > Cichlidae > Perissodus > Perissodus microlepis. Next base: position 28,075,618 of record NC_140472.1, read on the forward strand.
TCCTCAGTGCACTGCCATTTTTTAAGCTAACTAATAGTAGCCGGTTGGCCCTATAAATCACCAGAACAGAGATAAAAATGAAACCATCACCAAGATGGAGAGGAGAGCACCATGCCAGGATATCATTTTAATACAGTTGTATAGTTGTGTGTGTGTGTGTGTGTGTGTGTGTGTACGTTTAAAAGAAGCTATGGAGGGAGAAATATGGAAGACTTTCTCTCTTTATTGGTTTGTACTGTGTATGTGTTTAAAGTTTGTAGGTTTGTGTGTGTATGCACGTGTTCATGTCTTAATATCCATGGCTAAGCCTCGCTCTGAGAGGCTACCATTTTTAGACTTCTCTGTCTTTCTGCCAACACATGATCAAATCTGATGCCTCTTTTATTTGAACACCTGTTGGCTGTTCAGTTTTAGTCTTCCAGAGAGTAATATTCTCACCAGAGCTTCCTAAATCCATTTTTTCTTTGTGCTGTGTCTGAAACAGCAAGTAGGCAGTCTGACAAAATACTACCAAATGAGCTACAGGGGTGGTTATGAATTTCACAAGATTAGTATTCAGCTCAAACCTTGAGGATTGTGACACCAGATGGGCTGTTTTTTACTGTATAAGCCTTAAAAAAAAACTGCAGCTAGTTAATTAGGCATTCATGGTTTTAGATTTGTTCCACATATAAACTTTGAGTGGGGTACCAAGGTTGTCAGTCTGGTTAATACGTGCATGTGGTTTAAGTGAAGCAAAGGAGTTTAGTCGCTTTCATCTCTTCAAATTGTAATGAAAAGTATTTCCTTTTGATATTAGGTGTTGGTTTACAGATGCCAGGAGTTTTCAGGAAGTTAATTATAACAAATAGGGGAATGTTGCTAAAATATCTACTCTTTATCACTGATTGATTTTTGTTTTTTATGACAATAGTGGAAAAATCCTATCACAGTTTCTCAGTGATTATGTTCCTTTCTGTAATCTTGTTTTGTATGAATCACAAGTCCAGAAAGCATTGAGTTCACTGTTTATGCTTTTATAAATGTCCTAATTGTCATTTTTGTCTACTCACACTTGTCACAATCAACCCACCAAATTGACATAGCAGTAGCTCAGACAGGCCACGAAATGAAACTCAGCTGCCACTCCACTGTCTGCTGATGGCTCAGCTGATAACTTTGCACGCAAAATCTCGGCCTCAGTTGTTCTGGCTTTAACATGTCCACCACTGGTGCACATAAGGGAGTTGTTTTACAACAAGCTTCTTTTGTGTGGATTAATAAAGTCACATATGTTGCCATTAACCTTCTCTTATGAGCTTGGATCTTGATACTGCTTCTCCACCTCAGCCATGCCTCCCTTTGAAAAGTTCAAGTGCATGAAAAGCTTTTGGGCACCTGGGGCCCTGGGCACTGTTGGCTTGTACCGGGGTGGCTGGCCTCTGGAGGGGGTCAGCGACCCGTTGCCTCTGGTTCTCTGGGACTCTCACTTTTTTGTCTCCATTTAGGAACTCTCACCCTTTTTCTGCTGGGCTGGGCAAGAAGTTGTCATCTAGATGTGTGGCCACAGGTGTTTGGTACTCTTAGGGATGGTGGATTGCCTGGATCTCCAGGATCTTCGTCTGTCTGTCTCTGGGGTGTTATTGCACCTTCTCACCCTTATTATGAAATAAATTTGTGACAAAGACGCACACACGCATACACATATACACATACACACACACACACACACACACACACACACACACACACATAGAAGATTGTTGATTTGTGTATCTTTGCTTTTTACTTTTTTCTGTTCCAGGTACTGTTTGCTGCTTTTTTTTTTTTTGTCAATCTTGACAATCTATTGCATTTTTCTGTTTATGCTCTGCCCTTTTATTCTATTTTCTCCAATTTTTCTCCCATTCCTTTTTCCTTTCTTCTCTTGCCTTTTCTTTTGTTTTTCCTGCCTGTTACCTTAGACATTGTCATATTACACATATTCTGTAATATAAGGAATATCACTAACAGACATGAATAAATAAACAGATAAAAGAAACACACAACTAAGACTTACCTTAATTAAAAAAACAAAACAAAACAGGTCAGGTACATGGACTGAACTGAAAATTAGTGAAAAAGCAGCCACTGGCCAAAAAGAAGAACAAAAAAACAAAACAGGAAAATCTGGCTCATCAGAAGCACAGCGAGGGGTGGCTATAAGATTTTTCCAAAGCACTGAAAATCACACAAATATTTACCAAAACACAAAGGAGAATACCTCTGCAACAGAACACCACTACAAGATTAAGTTGTGACATAACCAGAAAAATCACCCTTGAAGTGACAACCAGGTAAAAAGTCTTACTTTACTAGATTTTTTCATCTCTCTGCCTCTCGAAAACCCTCCAAAAACTGTTACACCAGGCAGGTGGTCTTAGATTTCAAATCTGTGATGCCTGTTGTTATTTCATGTGACTGTCAAAGGAATCGACTTAGGACTGCCAACTGCACCAGACTCCCCACAATAGCAACATGTAGTGACAATTACCACAATCTGAAATTAACAAAGGATTGTGTCATATGGCGGGTAATTATGAACCACAAAGACACTGGACTATTCTGCCAAAATCAACAGGCAGAGAAAGAAGAAAAAGCTTAGAGAAAAATGTCTGAAACAGAGAGACACATGAATGAACTGATAGATAATATGGAGAAAATGGCCATGAAATTATCTCCAGAGTAACCCAAAGTCATTATCTGGAACACTCTCTGAAATAATGTCTGGCACTATCCCGGATAAAACACAATAGTCATTATTCACAGTTCAAAAAATGGAACAGTAAAATACATTTTTAGGGGATAAAGGGTCAGATGCCTGTTGGGCTACATTCAGCATGCACAAAAAATGCATTTTACTATTATCTGGAAAGCTATCTATAACCATCCATAATATGATATGCGATATAAATAATGACTATGGTATGGTATATTGCGGGTCATATGTACTATACAAAAAAGGATAGAGAAACTGAAGTGCTATAAAGCTATAACACAGGACCATTTGATACCCTTTTCAGATATTTTATGTATCATTGTCTGGGGGTGAGAATAACTTTTGCAGTTCAACAAAGTTTTTTTGAGTTCAAAAGCTTAGAGAAACTGAAAGACTTTAATTATCCAGGAGAGAGCAGGCAAGAAGGTCAAATTTTTTATTCAACATAAAAGTTGTGGTTTTGTAACCTTTTAATCTTAAATAGCTGTTAAAGTTTTTCCTTTTTTGCTAAAAGAAAGAATGATTGCAGAGGACAGACATCACACACACACGCACAAGATTTCTAATCTCATCATCTCTGTATGTGATGTTTTTTTTAATCTTTTTATGTATGTATGTATTTTTTTTAATTTGTTTATTTTCTTTGTCTATTTTTTATAGCAAAAAGTTGAGTTGCTTCTTTCAACTGCTGACATTTCCTAGCATAATCCTTGTCAAAGCTCACATATTCAATATGATCCTAGCAGAAAAATGCCGAATAAATTTATAGTTTCTCATAATACTGTACAATTTGCAATAATGAGTCTCAGTAGCTGCTTAAGCATTAGATTGAATAACTGAATAATATGGAGTAGATGTGATGTGGAGCCACACAAGGTCCTGGTTGAATAAATGGTGAAACAATGAATTCTGTCCAACAAATTTTCCTTCACAATCATGCCTAGAAAAGTATTCACAATTAACAATTTCGATGTGTTTTGCAACTGGTTATTGTGCATAACAATCACAAACTGTAAAACATGTATTAGTTATGCTAATTCTGGTAGTGTAATAATTGGTGTTATCCTAACTTTATCATAATTTGAATTAGGGCTCTGTGAAATGACGAATTATATCGGAAGATGAAATTAAAACGTCTATCATTTCATATTATACGCTATCATTTGTTTCGTGGTGTCGCGAAATACACAGTTTACAGCAATATTTTTCATCAGTTGGATGGTCACCATGTAGATGCAGGCACAGAGAATACCAGCATGGCCAGTTAAGATGAGGCCGAACCAGGTAGCTCCAAACAGAAGGCTCTCTGTTCCATGGACATGGTTTGGTTATTAAAAGTCTGAGTTTGCAAATTGTGCCGCAAACCGGTCCCCACCACAGACTCAAACATGACAAACCTCTTCTACCACCTTTGCAAGAGTCACGTGAAAGAGTATATAGAGAGTTTACAGATGAGAAGCAAAAAGGAGCCACCAGGTGCTCAAAATAAACCTTAGAGTCAATCATTAGAACAGCTTTTCCCCTGCAGCATGCTATGTAATAAATACTCACAAAGAAAATTGCGGCTATTACAACTTATATCTAAAAAATATATAGTTTCATGCATTGGTCAAAACACAAGACTCCAGGTACACAACACCCAGCTGAAAACACATCACACAAGTTGAGTTGCCTAAGATTCACAGAAGCAGCCACAGTGCTGAGGGGCAATCTGCCCTCCATGAGATGTTTCCCTTTGCTTTGAGGCAAGCAGACCGCCCCCAGTCCTGCAGCAGCAGGGAGGCCCAGAATTCCAGACTGCGACCAGACGGCCAACTCCTCCTCCTGGCCCCCCGTCCCAGATGTCAAACAGAGAACGGGGATGTGAAGACCCCATACCTCACTCCGCCCGCTCATATGTGGTGTTTCTGTGTGCTGCTCTAAAGTGCATTTAAAACATGGGAGGGACATGGTACTCTCTGCCAGAAAGCAGCTGGTGTCAGCACGGCCCCTCCTGAGAAGAGTGTAAGTAATGTGGATGTCTAGGTTATGGAATAAAATTGAGGCACTGGTAGCCAGACGGGGACTGAGGGAATGCCTCCCTTGCACCTCAGTGACACACCTGTACCTCAAGCAAAAGTACTCCCTCCCTGGAGCCAGCTCCCCCGCTGACCCCTGCTGGCATCCCGTTCCCTGGAATCCATCAAGGGCAGGGCCCATCCAGACCAGGGCCCACAGCAGCAGCACCACCAAGCCCCACAGAGGCTGGTGCGGCCCACCCGACCCCACCGCAGATGAAAACTACACCCATGGATAACATCAAGAGTGAACACGACATTGATTCAGTCATCCATTCCATCAGGATATACAGCAATGGCATCGGAATGTCGTTTGGACTGGAGAAGTATAGTCGGATGATAACAAAGAGAGGGAAGGTAGTCAGAACTGAGGGGATCGAACTACCAGAAGGCAACATTGCAGACATAGAGGCTAGCTACATGTACTTGGGGATCCCACAGGCAAATGGAAACCATGAAGAGGCCGCTAGGAAAGCTCCAACCAGTCAGCTGAACGGTAAGATCAAGATCCGGGCTACCAACACCTACGCCCTGCCCGTGATCAGGTAACCTGCTGGGATAATAAGCTGGCCAAAGGAGGAGATAGAAGCACCAAGTCTACCACCCTGAGGCTGTACGCTGGTTCCAGATACAAATGGACAAAATGGTGGTGGCTAACCACACAAGAAGCTGGAGAAGTACCAAGGTTTCAGAGAAGAGCTCAAGAAGATGTGGAGGGTGACGGTAACAGTGGTCCCAGTGGTAATCGGAGCACTAGGTGACTCCTAAGCTAGGCGAGTGCCTCCAGCAGATTCCAGGAACAACATCCGAGTTTTCTGTCCTGAAGAGCACAGTCCTAGAAACAAGCTAAGATACTGCACAGGACTCTCAAGCACCCAGGCCTCTGGTAGGTGACCTGAGCTTGAAGGATAGACTGTCCGCAGGGGCGAGAGGGGAATCCTTTTTTTAATATAACATATATACACATATTCCTCACAGGTAGAAGGTCCTGAGTTTGACATCTATGAGTACATCAGGAAGATTGCCACAACCCAAGAAACCCAAGAAAAATCAAGAAAGAACAGGATCAAGAATAGGAACTGCTGACAGACAGAAGAAGTGGCTGAAGAAATCCTACCAGTGGCTGGACAAAGGTGGACTCAAAGACAGCATGGAGGCCATAATCATGGCAACGCAGGGACAAGTGCTAAACACAAGATCGATAGAGGCTGAGGTATACCATACTAGCCATGACCCCTGGTGCAGGCTGTGAAAAGATGCCCCTGAAACAATCCAGCACAGCAGGGTGTAACATGCTAGCAGGCAGGGTAAACATGGAAGACCAGAACCAAATGGCTGTCATAGTATAGGGCTTTGGAGTTGACGTCACGCCGCAGTGCGTTGTGGGATCGCGGCGCCATGTCAGTAGGCCAGAAAGCAAAACAAGTGCACAGTGTTGGAATCGGGACTGCCAGAACCTTGCTCAAAATCAGCACAAAAGACAAAGGGCTGTATCGCGACCGATGGCGCCCAGACGCCAAGAGACGGTACTCGTGCATCGGTAATGTGGACCCGTATGAAATTGTGGAGTGGAAACCCAGACGACCACTGTGACCTCGTTGTGTGGACACAGAGAGACCTTGCTGTGATACGCATCTTCCCTGTTGTGGATTTCTGGGAACTGCGTTTAAAGCAAGCACAAGACTTCTTTCTTAAAGTGTGCCTTCCTGAACTTGTTGGGAAATACTTCTCCAAACAACGTGCTGCTCTAAATAGCCTGTAATGTTTCATTTTGTGGTTCAAGACTGATGCCAGCTGTGTGTTGCCATGTAAACAGATCAAGAATAAAAAACAAACAAACAAATATACTATTCTTTTCTGTTTTATTGAAACTACTTCACACAAAGTACAATTATTTACAATGAACTACACATGCAACATAACAGCTTTATAAATATTCAACAAGAGCAAGTTTCATTTGGCCCTGGTTTGACAACCACACTGGGGCACATATTCACCAAAACACAGCAAACCTTAACACAAACTCCGCACACATCATTCCTACAACATCTCTGATGTCAAAGCCTCTGTCAGCCAATACTACGTCCCCTGGTAACAGCTTTTGAAGAATGCCACATTTCTCTGTGATGTGTTTATCTGATGCACGCCACGCCCATCCCCTGGAAATGAAAGAAATAGCTCCATGGGGTGTAATCCCGATGAGGTATTTTATGGTGTGTGTACCCTTATAATGAGAGTATGTTTGTGCACGTGCCTTTAAATTAGATGGTCTTTCTGTTTGAATCTCAAAACAGTCAACAATGATGGCTACTCGTTTTCCAAAAGTTTCAGTAAACTGTGGAGGCATTGTGGCCTGCAGACAGTGCCTCTCAGGCCAGTGCACCAGTGCTCCTAAGCGGGCATACAAAACATCAGTGGTATCAGCGAAGATAGAAGACCGTGTTTTGTGGGACACATCGAATAGATGACAAAGATGCTGGACTGGAAGATCAAGTCTCAGACGCATTAGTGTGAGTAAGAGCATTTGGAAACCTGTCAGTTTCTTCGATACTGGCAGGAAATCTTTGACAGTGTTGAAGAGGGACATTAAGACAGCATAACAATGTAGTCCAGTGTAATATCTTACTTTTTTGGTATGATCCTTTAAGAAATGTTCATTCAGCTCTGTCTTTTGCAACTGTGATCGAAGCAGTCTGTTCTCCTCCAACAGCCGGTTTATTTCTGCTCTGCCCTGTTCATTGCACACACAATCCTTCATCTTCCCTTTAGCTTCCGTGACGCTGTCTGTCCGATCACCACTGTCCACATTTGCAGCTGGTACCTCAACCTCCACTTGTCCAACACAACTGCTGTCCACTGCCTCCATGACATTGTGATTTTGTTGTTGGTCTTCTGTCAGATCTTCATCGATCACTTCTGCACGGGGCACACCTTCAGACTCTGCAGCTGCATAACGAAAGCCTGTAAGATAAAATTAATGCATACACATAAGGTAAATGTACACCAATATTCCAATGACAGGTGTGTGATTCATCTGGAAGTTATCTGTGGATTAGTGTACAGTGATAGCAATTTAGTATGTTTTTAGAGGGGGGGGTGTTTACGTCCAATGGGTGCTCTTTTTTGCTTCCGTTGCATAGGCCTTGCGTGCCGGTCCGAGTCTGATACAGGTATGTTGTCGTGCCCCATGTGCAGTGTTGGTGCCCAGTCTGGATTTGTTACATCCATTTCATATGCTGGTTTGCCTGCAATAATGCCAAATCATAAGCTACTCAGTCGACATGACGTGGTTCTGCAGCATCACACATTAGCATGTTTTATCTCATTATCTATGACCTCAGCGCATTGAAAATAACACTAAAAGCCTTTTAAGAGTGATGTGAATTAATTCAGAACTCACCGGAAAGAAAATGCCGCGAGCAAACCAACAAAAAGCTGGGGATTGCAGAGAACTCGATATCCGCTCGTCTCACCGCTGCAGTCCAAGCCTGACGTCTTTGTTTAGTAATAACGGATACATGGGATCCCTCACGTTGCCTCCAGGATGGAAAACGATGAAAAGAGAACCCATTATCCAGCTTCTTGCATTCACGATCGTGTGATCTAACGTTGCAACCGACAACATGTACAAACCATAGCTGAAGGTGTATCCTTTGTCTGGCCTACTGTCATGGCGTAAGGGGCATGGCCCACCTCCCGTGACATCACGCTCCAAAGCCCTATACAGGAAAATCTGTGTTATAGACTTTATTAGAAAGGAAAATTTTAAGCCTATTCTTAAAAGTAGAGAGAGGCCTGAAAGCTGAGAGAGAAGAACTCTAATGGGGTAATATGGAAAATTTGAGGTCAAGACATTCCTGCAGTTTAACTAATTGGTGTGTGTTATCTGGCTTCATGGACTAGCTTCTGACTGAAGATAAGGCAAAACACATTGCTAACTGGTGTAGCTTCTACATGGAGCTATTTGCTACTATTACTAAATGCTCACTATTGGTTTCATTATTTTCTCAGTTAAACTTTTACTTAATGTTCAAATTTAACTTATAGTGTTATTTGGAAATTTGTATTTCACACTGGTGTAGTTACATGCAGTAGTAACATTTTGGCTGTCACCTAGCAAAGTAAAACATGACAAATATAAGGCCGTGACTCCTCAGTTTGACCCATAGAAACAGCAAACATTAAGCTTGGCAAGTCATCTCCATGGAAACATTCCTCTTCATTGGTACAGCAACAGATAAAGCTTTTATATTTGATATGTAGCTCACAAGAGGAGAGGTGGCACATTATAAAAAGAAAATAATGACATAGTAAGGCTTTTTTGATCAAGGAAATTGAAATTAATGAGGCTACAAATTATTTTACTATATATAATCCCCTCCCCACACACACACCAGAAGATAATGAGACCTTTTGCTAAAAATGCTTCTGTAAATTCATGACACAGCCATGATATTAAATGAGTGGGTAAAAATTTTGCTAACAGATAAGATAAGATAAGATAAGATAAGATAACCTTTATTAGTCCCACACGTGGGAAATTTGTTTTGTCACAGCAGGAAGTGGACAGTGCAAAAGTTATGAGATGTACCCTCTTGCACAGCACCATGGTGACATTTGTATTTTGTGCTTTCACATAATTACATGTGAACAAACAATTGTCTCCTGTAGACCACTGTGGGAAATTCATGGGACGCCTGTACTGGGAATTTTATTATGGTATGTTAAAAAACTGAACACATATTGGAAAATACTGGCAGCAAACAAACTATCAGACCTGAAGAAAAATGTGTCTTTTCTTGCTACTTTCTTATTATTACTTTCTTATTTAGCTACTATTCTTATTATAGCTAAATTATACACATTAGAAAGCTATTGTGCATTTACAGTTTAATTGGTGTATGTGTAATAATAATGTAAATATCAGAAATGTGTAAAATTCAAATGGCAATTTGTAATTACAAATTATCTCTCTTCATCAAATGCCATCGATTTGCCACATTTTCCTTACCTGAAATTTATTTTGAGGTTTTAAGAGCAATTAAATTTGCCTTTTGACTGACAGCTGCCCCCAAACAATATGTAGGCTGTTATTAAATAACCTTTGCTTGCTATGCAGACACTGTGACAGTGTGCAATCACAGCTGACGACAGGAAGCAGGCACACTTTCTGTGACTGTCACCTGGAGTGAGCATGTGTAATGAAGGGCTTCACTTCAGAGACTAAAGAACCCTCAGATCATCATAATGAAGCAACATACAAACACTGAGAAAAATGGTTGTGCAAAGCAGTATATTCTGATTTCTTCAAGCATGTAAAGTTATTGTAAAAAGAAAGTACAAGTTAGTTTTACATAACAAGACAAGAAAAAATCTTTTTTTACTTTTAGATTATTTAATCAGTGTTTCAGGTTTGTCTGTCATGTCAGCCTTTTACTGTGCTGGTCTGCTGTAACTTAATAAATAAAATGTGACTGCCTGCTGATGCTGTGCATGTGGAACACAACACGGTGTGTGAATGGTTTCTTTTCTTTATTCCTTTAAAGGGAACCCTGGCTATTAAGACATGTTTGCGCTAAAATATGTACTGTAATTTCAATAACAAATATGTGGTATTAAAATACACCAAATGTTTTCCTTTTAAGCACATTTTATATAAAACCGATTTACCAGTAGGTCGCCATTGTTATTTACTTCTCAATGCACTCTGGGTAGTGACGTCATACGGTTGCACCGCATCCAGTTCACAGTTAGCAGCGCACTGGAAATGGCTTCTGTTCAACCTTTCCAGTTTGAACCAGAGCAAACCGGGAGAGAGAATGAAAATAGTCAACCAGCACTTAGTTTAGATGAAGATGAAAAGAATCCGTCACACGAGGATGAGAGAGTCAGGGAAAACTACTGGTGTCTATGCGGCTACTGCTTGCCAATGGCAACGGCGACTGAGAGCGTTTGTTGTTAAGCACCAAAACTTTTTGAAGCCGTATGTCTTAATCCAGATGTTCTTTGGGCAGCCCTTGTTAGCCTCCATAACCGGTATCCAGTCTTTAAGTGATAACCTTATCAATCCTGCTTCTGGGCCCAAAGTAGTCTGCATTTAATAAGACTGTTGTGTTTTTAACATGTTTTAATGCTTTGTATCTTGTTCAATTTAATATCAACAATCCCCTAAAAACAGTCAGTGATCACTGTCGGCTTCTCACTAAGCGCACTAATAGGCAAGTTAATTAATACGGTTGCTACACTTAAAAAACAAAACAGGTTAGCTGAACGAAAGCACCTATACTACCGACAACCAATACACGTCATCGTCCCAGAATGCATTGTGTGCAAAAAACCATGGCTGCTCCCACGGCTCCAAAATAGTTTTAAACAACAAAGATTTAATGAATAACCAAAAAAAATGTAGTTATTTTCAAGTATGTTTTTATGTAGTGGAGATAATTTGTAACATATTTAGAGTAACTTGTCATAATAGTCGGGGTTCCCTTTAACTGGCATATACACAGAAGATAAAGTCTTTATTCAAAAAGTATATTTTAATATTTAACTGTTCTAAAGATCTATAAAAAGGACATTACAGTATTTTCCAACATTGCAAGAGAAAAGAGAAATTATTTCTGTTACATAACAGGGTTTTTTGTTGCAGAACAGTTATTGATCTCTGCCTTTTTTCATGTGTCTGAGTTAAATTCTTCAACTGGAAGTTGGTTTTTACTTTTTAAAAATCCATAAAGTATTACTCTACAGGAATGCAGAATAGCAATAGAATGTACCATTGCTACCAATGTACACAATATCTGTCTTATAAAAATCTCTATAAAACTGTTCATTTACCATAACGTAAACATAAAGTTTTTTGTTATACCTCAGTATTTTCTGAAAGCTATTATTTAGTTATTTATTAGTCAATCTCAAAGAATTATCCTAAAATGTGAGAATATGTATTTGTGAAAGTCACAGGAATGTTTTGAGAAGTTAAGTTTACTATGGTGGCTTGTGATAAATCTAACTTTACTGGCTTCTGCAGAGAAAAGCGACAAAAATAGGAGCAATAGAAAGCATTGGTATGGTTGAAAAAAAAGATTCAAGGGAGAAACAACAGAAAGAAATCTATTAGCAAACACACTGCTGGCTCTGTCTGTTCTTATTGTTTATTTAATAATTTAATTTATTTATTTTTGTTCTTCAAAGATGGGAACTGATTTCACACAGTCTCATGCACACATAAATGCAGTGCAGGGGCAGTGTATGCATGTTGTAAATTTTTTAACTGCCAAGTCCACATCACTGCAAGGCATTTCATACAGAAAAGTTAGGCAACAACAATAATTAGAGCGTCATTTTAAGGTGCAATGAAAACAACAATGGAAAACCAACAGATGCAGGCATTTACATAGACAGAAATGAGAAATTATGTTACGTAGTTAATGCATTTCTTTTGTATTCTGCATGCAGGTCACAGGATGCGGTGTGATGTGGTCCTGCAAAGTCATTTCATATTCACTCTGTGTCTGCATAATAATAACCATAATGGCAACAACAGCAACAATAGCATTAGATGCAGTAGCAGTGCAACGTGGTGTGTAATTTTGTGTGTGGAGCATTGTGTGTGGCTATATGTGAATGGTAAATTAAAAAGTTTTCGAGGTTCAAATCTTTAAGAGTTACTTGAATTACAAGTGCTTGATTAACCTGAACAACCACCTGGAAGTTATTACATATGTTCAACATAGCTTTAATATTACATCATTCACTCTGCTTCACCCTCTTCGCTCTGTGCTGGTTTACATCTCCATCTAGTTTAGTGCTTTGGCTTCTTCCTCATTGCATGCCTTTTCCCTTTCATAAACTCTCTAGTTTTGTTATTCTCTCTGTTAGAGGCCGGGTAGGGTTTCTTTCATTCACTATGTTATGCCACAATTCCCTCCATGAAAGCACAACTTCAAAGAGTGACAGTATTTTTGTCCATTTATTTTTACTTTTATTTTATTGTAGAATATATTGATGCAAATCAAAAATAAATAAAATTGAAAGGCTCCATTTAAAAATGTAAATAGTCAGCAGGACAGAAATGTAAATTTATAGTGTGCATAGAATAGATACAAGGGTTGGCTCTCTTGTCTTTGGCGTCAGATCATGAGTAAACTGGATGCCTTTTCAATTAGAGTCCACTGTAACCAATCATGGCCAAGGAGCTGCACACCATGATCTGTGCAAGTTGAAAGCAGTTAACCACAGTTAACCACTGCATTCACATGTCACTGTTACATCACTGCAAATTTGAGCAAATCTCCCTTCACAGTTTTATTTGACTTACATGAAATGTCTCAGTAGTTTTCTCTTTACTATAAAGAGAAGTTCCCAGATGACTGTTTTGCTTCCAAAACATTGAATGATAACAGGATATCCATTATGCCACCAAAGGTTGGTGTGTTGAATCAAGAAGCTTGTCTCCTTTAAACTTGTTACCATAAAAAGACCTAAAGAATTCCTTTTCCATAAAGTGAGTGACTGTCAGTGTTAGAATGCCTGGGTCGTTGACCCAGAATTTATTATATTATTTATCATTTCTAGTCTTTGGTTTCTTTGTGAGAGTTCTGTCTTATGGTTTATGTCTCTGTGTAATCCTTAGTTGCTATATCCCTGTGTCCAGTCAGTGTCTGTGTCTCCCCTGGTCCCACGTCTCTGTTCCCTCTGTTGCAGTGCCTGCCTGTGAGTCTGTGTCTGTAAGCTCAGTCTGTGTTATGTTTCCTGTTTTACTTTGAAAGTCCGTGTCACATGTAAATGCGTCTGGTTTTGCTTCCTTTGTCTCGTTAGGCCTGATTTGCCCCAGCTGTGTTTCCCTCCTGTTGCCCATTCCCTGATTGCTCCCTCTATGTATTTAAGCCCTGTGTTTCAGTTTGTCGGTGTCGCGATCTACCCTTATACCATGCTGTGTGTTCGGTCAGTCTTCCTGTGTAAGTTTATTTTGATATATCCAGTTATGTTACATTTGAGTTTAGCATTAAAGCTGTTTTGAGTTCAAGTTTTGCCTCTGAGTGTCTGCACCTTGGGTCCTCCTACTACCACTCCTGCCTGCACACAGCCTTCACATAACAGTCAGTACCCATGTCCCCTTTGAGGACTTTTATGCAGTCAGTGCATGTGACTCAATAAAATTTGGTTAGGGCTAACTGACCGACTGTTTCTGCAATTCACACTGCTTGCTACTACTGATAGAGGAATTACTAAAAAAATCCACTGACCTCTAGTCATGAATACATGCTGCATAGTGTGGCGGTGATAGCATTAAGAGCAAGACTGGCTCTACAATACGCTTGTACCAATTCAGGGTAGTATTTATTATTACATACATTATTCATTATCACCAATTTCTTCACAATAAAAATGTCTGTGTCTCCATCTTGTGTTTCACATAATTTGGGAAAATTTTTTTAACCTTATATCTATGTCACTTGCGGTTCTTGTTACTCACTTGCTAAAAGATTCAATGTAATAGCACACAATATGAAAACACAGTCTTTTAAAAACAGTCAAGTCAAATACTTCTACAAATGTATTTGCAACAGGCTGGTGCTTTTTTTTTTTTTTTTTTTTTTTAAAGAAAACAAACTCTTCTCTTTTAGGTAGTTTCCATAAGCTGATGTGGCTATGTAGGTTTTTGAAAGAGCAATAGATCTGTTACAGCCAAATGGCATTGTCAGGTTTATATTGTTGATTGTCATTTATGCTTAGAAATATTTAACCATATATGCTTAGAAGTGTATAATCGATTGTGTAGTGATAGGATGTGTGATCCTTAGGAGTCTGCAAAGACTTTGTGTGCATTCCAGAGTGCTCTGGCATTCACACCCACACCCTGGGAGCATGGGAGAGGTCGTACCTTGTTTTATTGTTTTATGGTAGGATAAACGTATGTCAGTTTTAGTCTAAGTGCCTTTTGTTTAGATGAACTGCTGGACTTCCAGGCCAGCAGGTTTAGGGAAGTTGTTTATGGGGTCACACTCTGACCCCCCCCCCCCCCCCCCCCCCCCGACACACACACACACACACACACACACACACAGGCAAGGTACTCTTTGTGTGTATGTAGACGTCATATGTTAATGAACCTATGTATATTCATGTGACCTCAATAAAAGAGCAGTGTTACGGGGTAGCGGACGAGAGTGACTGGGGTCAAGCGAAGGAATGGCGCTTGTCGTGGTTCTCTCCCTCATGCATGAGTAACACAAAGAACTTTGCCTACTTGGTGTTCAATGCTTTTTGCTGTGTAACTGAATTGTCTTGAACGTTCCAGTGAATGGGTTTAAACTACAAACCTATCAGGCATGGCTTCAATGTTTTTAGCATAACGATGATCCCAAACACACTGCCAGTGCAGTAAATGCATATTTAGCTTCTTGTGGGTTGGCCTCCCTTTACATCAACATTATTGAATCTTCGTGACAGACAAAGAAAGAAAAAGAAGCCAACATCCAAACAAGAGCTTTTGAATATACTAGTTATATGTAAAGACATTACAGAGTTCAGGCTAAACTGAAGAATAACGGTTGTGAAACCAAATACTGATTTTTGTATGAAACTTTAGTTTAAGTTATATGCTTTCTTTCCACATATGTTTGTATGTTTCACTGCATTGTTGCACTTATTTCCTGTTTTCCTAGCAAAATATGAAGAAATGAGGGATAACTAAAGGTGTTTCCACTGTAAAAGTATGTACTGTATGTTGCTCAATGTCAGTATAATTTGCAACAGCAAAAAGGCTGTAGCAATTACAGGGAGATTTTGAATGTGCCAAGTGATGTCCACGGTGGGTCCAAGTCCACAAAGAGTTCAATCAAAACAGGTGGTAGAAATGATACAGAGTACCTGAAATCTTATGATGAAATTCAAGCCCTGACTTGAATCAGTATTTTCATCCAGGACAGCCCTGTCCTGCTGACAGTGAACTAGACAAAGACATTATGGCTGTAGAAATATCTGCAGACACCCTACTTGTCACACTTGTTAGCTTTACCATACACAAAGCAGTGTCATTGAGGTTTGCATTTAGTATACAGTATAACAGCAACATCTGCTGAAATTTTGCTTTTACCCAGATTTACAGACTTGTCTCATCACCAGCTACATCACAGACAGTCACCATGACATAACTCACTGCTTAGTGAAGTCCTTGCTGTGAATTATCAAACTGAGCATTTTCTTCAGAATTTAGGGCTCATGTGGTAGTGCTTCGTCAGTCATCTGAAAAAGAATGTCCAATTTATTGTCCTTTTCTTAACCCTAAAACACTATTGGTGGGTGATTTTCACCCAAACAAATACATTTACATGATTTCTCTCTCCTGCAGCTGTTAGCGTGTCCAGGAGACTGTGCTTTCACCAGGGAAGTCTCAAATGTCCCAGGAATGGGTGGACCAAAGACCAGCTTTCCAGTGAAGTAGGAATTTTTTTGTTCTTTGTCCTAATTTTTCTGTAATTTTGGAGTCCCCACATGACACTTTTTTTTTCATTTTGTTAGACATGGCACAGTTGAAAGTAAAAGAAGACCACTCTTATTTGTCATGTGTTGTCATATTTTGATATATTTTAATGACAAGTACCTTTTGTTGGTCATATTATATTGGGTAAAAATCACCCGGCATTAGTGATTGTGTTACTATTTATAGCGATAGTTTTCTAGGGTTAATGATGTTCTATTAAAAGATATGACACTACAGTACCCCATTAGCCCATAAACTCATCAAGAATGTGTTTACTGAGATCACTTCCAAGGGAGCCAAAGGGCTGCTTTACCATAGACTTCTATAGAATCGGATGTCCTTTTGAAACAATGAAACCATGTGACAACACAAATGTGTAATTGGAAATGAAAGAGTTTTTAATCTGCCAGCTCCACCAAACAAACAATAGCACAATTAGCTATTTGGTGACATCACAGCAAAGCAGCAACGCAGCACATTGACCTAAGCCAGTTCAGTAGTGTTAACACATTGGCAACAGAATATTTCCTTCTGTGTGCTATATTTAAGACGAGACAACATTGTTTAATCTTTCAACCTGATTCTCATAGCATTGTAAAGTTAAACAAATAGTTAATAGATTAATAGTGTGTGAATGTGTGTGTGAATGGGTGAATGACTGAATGTAGTGTAAAGCGCTTTGGGATCCTTAGGGACTAAGTAAAGCGCTATACAAATACAGGCCATTTGCCATTTACCATCCAAATTGAACATTGGGGCTGGTAAACACTATTAGTACACTGTTTTTCTCTTATTCAGACTGAATTTCTTTCTCTGTGAAGGGACTGGTGCAGTGATATGTTAACTACAGTCTGGCATAACAGCAATTACAGAAGATTTTGTGTAAACTTGTACCTGTAGAAGTGGATGAATTGCCCTGTTGGTAGATTTTAGTATCTAGATGATAATTTGTTTTTCCTTCTGCTTGCAACTAATTGAAGCAGCTTGTTGTTTTCAAACCACTGACCTTTCTCTTAATAAGCTCGCTGCGTGTGCTTGTGTGTGACCACTTGTGACCCAACCCAGAGTTGTTTGCATGTTGTTTACATGATAAACCTTTCTCGCTGAATTTGTTTAACAACTAAAATGTCAAGTAAGGCAAGATTTATACAAGGAAAAAAGGAGTAAAAAGAATTTGTATCGCCGCATCTGTGGCACTGTTGTTAATTCATTAATGCAAATGTTAATAAACAACTTGTAGAAGGTAGCTGTGACTTAGCAGTTGCAATTGAGAAACAATTTTGACGCTTTAAAAAGGGGAAGGAGACATTTTGAAAAATTTGGTTTATAGAACAGGGTGTGCAACAGAAAGAAGAGGTAAAAATATCTATTAAGAGGGAAAGAAAACAAAGCAAGATAAAGCAAAATCATTTTCCTGTCTTTAGGCGAGGAGAGAGGAAGAGCAAGCAGCAGAAAAATGCTGAGAACGAATGAGAAGCAAGTAGTGAAAATCAGCAGTGGGAGAGAAACAGCAGAGAAGGGTGCTGAGGAGTGTTTTGTCAATGAAAAACCAGAATTAAAGAAAAACAACAGACTAGACTACCATTGCAAGCAATACACTGCATCAGCAAAGAAGTGGAGAGGAAACAGACTACACTGTGTGAAACATTTGTAATTTTAGTTTCTTCAGTTGGTAGCCTATAAAGTATAAAACATCATTTTGCAGTTATCTGATAATAAATAAAGACACGGGCTTTTATTTTGAGTGTGTTTATATGCATTTGTTTGTATGCCTGTGTGTGTCCACTGATGTATCTATTACATTTTCTTGTTATACTTTTTGTTATATACTGTATACTAGTCAGGAACAAAAACAAAACCACTTACAGATGAAGTGCACAACAGTCATTATCCTGCTTCTGTAAAATATTCCACTGGGATACCTTGGGTCTTTTGTGGCAATTATTGTGATGGTCATACACTGTTGCAGACATAGCACCTCTTAACAACACACACTGACAGCAACAGTTTCCCTAAGCAGGATAATTATGCTAAAAATCAACAAAACTGATCAGAGCTGGCTCTTTACACGTCACAGACCCTACAGCAGTAAGCAGGCCTCCAGACTCCCCTGTTCCCTGTCCAATATAGCATCTGTGGTATGTGATGGAATAGTCCTGGCCCACAGAGGCCTTGTTTCACAACCTACATGACCTTAACATCCTGAAGCCAGACACCCCTGGACCCCCTAGAGGTCCACGCTGCAATGAGTCAGAGCTCACTGCACCATGAGGGGAACCTACATAACATTGAAGAGATGATTTTAATGTTGTATATATGAATATCAAAGAGATCAGAGAAAGGCAGACAGAGGGCTGCTCTGCTGTGTTCTTTCATTAGGCTTTGGGTATAATGTGCTTGACACGAGAGGCCAGATTTACTTGCGCATGTCACCAGCACAAACAAAACAAAGCACTGTTGGTATTTACAAAGAAAGTACAGTGACAAGACTCTGTGTAAGAGCAAGGAAATCAATTTTGCAACTGACCTGGTTTTATATGTATTTCCCAGAGTTCCATTCTCAAGGAGCAAAATATAGAGAGGAGAATATTTAAATCAAGCGCACAAACTGATGTGTTAAACACACAGTTTACTGTTAATTGCACCAATATTTAATGGAGAAAAAAAGCATGTCTTAAACTGTTTGTGCTTGATATTGAAATGAACTGACTGCACCTGTGTACAGAAAACAGCACCTGGTTTTAAATCACCTGTAAAACTAACCACACCTATGAGCACTATTTGGAGATTGCACTGACGCACGATCTGATTTCCTCGTGTTGGTGTTGTTCCCAGATCATCATACTAAATGTTGTTCCAGGATCAACATTGCAAGTGACCAATCAGAATGTTGTGACGTCATACTTTTGCGACTTCGGGAAAAACCGGCGTAAAACAAAAAACTGTACTTAAGCTGCGAGAAACCGCCTCTGTCCACCGATCAACGGAGCCTGACCCTAACCCTAACCGTAACCCTTTAATAAACAGTAAGCAGAATTGATATTGTCCCTGCAACATTGGAATTTCATAAATGCACGAATGGCCTGGCGCGCAAAAGAATAACGTCACAACAATGTGATTGGTCACTTGCAATGTTGAACCTGGAACAACATTTTCATTGTGGTCTGGGAACAACACCAACACGAGGATATCAGATCATCCTTGCACTGACATGCTACTTTGGCCCGACAAATGATTCAAACTACTTCCAACCATATATTTTTGTTTGTGTTGGTGTTACTTGGAGGTTTTGAACATTTGTAAACCAAATGTATTCTGTCTGTTCTCTAAGGTGATGTATTATTGATATGAAAACAGTGATATGTGTGGTGATTACTGGTGTGTTAAACAGACTGTTGTCATAAAGAGGAATATTTATTATTTAACTTTCACTAGCTACTTATTTTTTTCCTTTATATTGCTCATAAGTATTTAAGAAATGATTGCACAAAATACTAAAATTATGATTATAATTTTTATGATAACGTTATGATCTAAAGCTAAACTCATGAGAATATTGTTCAGTGTGCAGCTCAGTATTGCAATATTCATACTACTCATACTGTATTTATAGCTGTGTTCTACTTAGGGATGGGTATCGTTTAGGTTTTATCCGATACCAGTACCAAACCGGTACTTTTGAAACGGTGCCGGTGCTTAAACGGTGCTCGAACCAGTGCTTAAAGAATGGAGAACACAAAATTGGTCCAAAAACCTCTCATGTTCAGCTGTTTTTTTTGTAAAAAGATAACAATGTTAGCCTTTTCTGCAACTATAGGGGATTTATGGCATCACTCTTGGCTGGAAGCAGTGCTTAAACAATGGAAAAAACAAACTTTGTCCAAAAACCTCTCATGTTTAGCTGTTTCCCACTTTTTCTTTGGTCATTTTAACCTTTTTGGCCAGGGTGAAGGGAGTATCTGCCATCAAACAAGAAGACAGCCGCATGTAACTACGACGGTGTTTGCTAGTTCACCTTACATGCAATAATGTAATAACGTGGTTAGCCTACTCAACGTAAATTACACACGAACAACATTAAGCTACTCACGCAGAGAAGAACGGCTGCTGCTGCCATCATCATCCGTCATCATTTCTGCTACACTGGCAGGGCTAGGGGCCAGGACTCTCCTCTTCGGGTTTTTGGGGGATGTTGCTAACTCCGGGACCGATAACAGGCACCACCCCGCAGTAGATGTGCACGGTGTGAGGTCTCGCAGCAAGCTATCAAATACGGCGCATTTCTCGGTTTTTAACAAAATGCTATATGTCGCCAGGTGTTTCATCAGATTCGAGGTGTTACCTCCTTTGCACAGTATCACCTTAAAGCACTTGTTGCAGGCTGCTGAGTTTGCATCTTTTGCTGTGAAGTACAGCCAGACTTTGACCGCTTTCGGTCTGGTTACTACCGTTTATGTCAGAACCGGTGCCGATACCGGTACCCATCCCTAGTTCTACTACTACCATCTACTTTATCAAAGATTCCATATTATGGATTGTAAAATTAAACTAGAACAAAGTGCCAGTCAGTAGGCCAGTTTTCATTACAATTAGGGTGGCTATATCCGAGCAGGTGTGCAGTATATTGCTGTATTAAGGAATTTGGCAGAAAAATACACTTTTCTCTGTACAGTACTGCCTCAAGTCCCTGTGCTGGAAATGATCCACCTACTTTGTGTCCTTGAGCAAGTACCTTAACTTCCAGAAACTGAGTCTTCCAACTCCCTGAGGTGCAGGGAAATAGAAAGCCATTTTCTCAGTGGTGTTCAATGGAGTCTTTTTATACTTGCAGAGAAGGTATGATTATGAGGAAATTATATTTTATTTTCTTGTTTTTTTCATATATAGTAAACCATCCTGAAGCTAAATTGTGGTCCCTGTGTTTCGACAGTTTTAAACAGTGAGATACAGTTTGTTTTTATAATTAGAAAAAAAGGAGTGTAGCATTGTGTAGGGAGTATGGATGTCTCCCTTTAATGTCTAGTGAGTGCATTGTAGGTTTTAGTGATTTAATGTCGTGGTTTGGAGAAGAAGTCCAGAAAATTAAAGACAAGCTTTCAACAGTGTCAGAGTCTTTAATCTTAGAAGTCAAGCAACACACCTGCTCTCTGTTTAACACACCAGCTTAAAAACGGAGGTTTATCAAGCATTTCAGTCATATGCCCTAAACTGGAATAGTTTGCCATCGAGTATTAGTAAGCATGACTCATCAATCCCTGATTCAACTCAGATTCTTTGAACATGAGCATTTGTTTGTCCACGTGACAGTGTGCTTAGCTTGAGGTTAACTGGTGAAAAGGGGGTAAAAGGTGCAATGATGCTGTTGTTGTTGATCAAGCATTTGACCTTGAGGAACACAACTTTGTTGGTAACCTGCATGTGACACAGAACAAATGCTGTATAGGAAGAGATTGACTCTAGAATGTAAGAGGTAAAGTTTTAAAGTGGCTTTTGTAATACCAGCGGGGGCGATTAAAAAAAAACAAAAAAACAACAGCCAGTCCCTGGGTAAACCTAAGTTTCAGTGTAACAGCTACTGATGCACCTAACTTCTACATATGTCATATAATGGTCAGATATTCCATTGAGAGCACTAACAACAAAGGTTTAGGGTTTCTGCTTCCTGCACTACCAAGGTCTGTTTGTTTTTGGCATCAGTTTTAGACAGCAGAACTCTGCCTCTTGAATTATGACAACTGGGACAGTTTCCAGCCCTGCACAATATTTCTTGCACATAAAATAATTATTTCCAATTTCTTCCTCACAGTAAGGAATACAGCTTAATAAATTAACATTATTACAGGATATACTCAATATCACCCACACCTAGCTACAGTAACTAAAAATATTGGGGTGGCATACCAAAAACTGAATTTTGGGTTTTCTTATGCTGTTGTCAAATATAGGTTACTTGAACAGAGAAAAACAAAATAATTATATGCCTAGTTAATTTTCTGCTATATAAGTTGATATAGGTGCATATGAAAATCAAATAAGATTTTGTCCATAATAATCCTTTTAAGAAGTTTGTGTTTCAACTCATTGTAGGGTGTCTTCCTCTCTCCTGTGCTCACATTTATTAGAATTATTACCAACATAGGACTGTCTTGCAAGGGGGGGCACTAGGCGGGCCAGCAAATTTTGAGGGGGTGGCCAGTTCTGGCCTGCTCTACACTAAAAGAGAGGAAATTTTAAAAAGTCCAATTTCTCAATCAAGGATCAAATCATCAAAGGAGAGGTTTTTTTTTTTTAAAGTAATATATTGCACCTTACATCTAAGCTTTTTAACAATAATGATTGTCATACTTACTTGCACAATAGATGGGTTGTTTCTGTGCTGACACGCAATGTCAGCATAAATAAACTTGAACATAATGCTATGTTTATGGTGGTGAGAATGCAACAGACAGTGCATAATAAAACTTAAAGCACCACAATTATTACAGTTTGAACACTTCGAATTTGAGTCTTTGTGTGGGTGTTTATGAGAGAGAGCGAGAGAGAGATTTTATTATTCTGAACCCAATGAGTAAAACTTGCAGTGCCCCAATGTACCAATGCCCAGTTCTGTCTGTAGGTCCCTCCCACATCCTACAGGGAGTGCAGAATTATTAGGCAAGTTGTATTTTTGAGGAATAATTTTATTATTGAACAACAACCATGTTCTCAATGAACCCAAAAAACTCATTAATATCAAAGCTGAATGTTTTTGGAAGTAGTTTTTAGTTTGTTTTTAGTTTTAGCTATTTTAGGGGGATATCTGTGTGTGCAGGTGACTATTACTGTGCATAATTATTAGGCAACTTAACAAAAAACAAATATATACCCATTTCAATTATTTATTTTTACCAGTGACACCAATATAACATCTCCACATTCACAAATATACATTTCTGACATTCAAAAACAAAACAAAAACAAATCAGCGACCAATATAGCCACCTTTCTTTGCAAGGACACTCAAAAGCCTGCCATCCATGGATTCTGTCAGTGTTTTGATCTGTTCACCATCAACATTGCGTGCAGCAGCAACCACAGCCTCCCAGACACTGTTCAGAGAGGTGTACTGTTTTCCCTCCTTGTAAATCTCACATTTGATGATGGACCACAGGTTCTCAATGGGGTTCAGATCAGGTGAACAAGGAGGCCATGTCATTAGTTTTTCTTCTTTTATACCCTTTCTTGCCAGCCACTCTGTGGAGTACTTGGACGCGTGTGATGGAGCATTGTCCTGCATGAAAATCATGTTTTTCTTGAAGGATGCAGACTTCTTCCTGTACCACTGCTTGAAGAAGGTGTCTTCCAGAAACTGGCAGTAGGACTGGGAGTTGAGCTTGACTCCATCCTCAACCCGAAAGGCCCCACAAGCTCATCTTTGATGATACCAGCCCAAACCAGTACTCCACCTCCACCTTGCTGGCGTCTGAGTCGGACTGGAGCTCTCTGCCCTTTACCAATCCAGCCACGGGCCCATCCATCTGGCCCATCAAGACTCACTCTCATTTCATCAGTCCATAAAACCTTAGAAAAACCAGTCTTGAGATATTTCTTGGCCCAGTCTTGACGTTTCAGCTTGTGTGTCTTGTTCAGTGGTGGTCATCTTTCAGCCTTTCTTACCTTGGCCATGTCTCTGAGTATTGCACACCTTGTGCTTTTGGGCACTCCAGTGATGTTGCAGCTCTGAAATATGGTCAAACTGGTGGCAAGTGGCATCTTGGCAGCTGCACACTTGACTTTTCTCAGTTCATGGGCAGTTATTTTGCGCCTTGGTTTTTCCACACACTTCTTGCGACCCTGTTGACTATTTTGAATGAAACGCTTGATTGTTCGATGATCACGCTTCAGAAGCAATTTTTTTTGCAATTCTTTGCAATTTTGAGACTGCTGCATCCCTCTGCAAGATATCTCACTATTTTTGATTTTTCTGAGCCTGTCAAGTCCTTCTTTTGACCCATTTTGCCAAAGGAAAGGACGTTGCCTAATAATTATGCACACCTGATATAGGGTGTTGATGTCATTAGACCACACCCCTTCTCATTACAG
This sequence comes from Perissodus microlepis, assembly GCF_051167445.1. Taxonomy (NCBI): domain Eukaryota; kingdom Metazoa; phylum Chordata; class Actinopteri; order Cichliformes; family Cichlidae; genus Perissodus; species Perissodus microlepis. The sequence goes on from NC_140472.1 coordinate 28,099,982, forward strand.
AGATGCACATCACCTAATATGCTTAATTGGTAGTAGGCTTTCGAGCCTATACAGCTTGGAGTAAGACAACATGCATGAAGAGGATGATGTGGACAAAATACTCATTTGCCTAATAATTCTGCACTCCCTGTATTCAAGATCATTGACACTGACTCATTATTATCCAGCTGATAATTACAACAAACAATCTCTCTGCAACCACTGCAGAACAGTTTGATTCAATTCCTTAATTTTACTCATATCATGGCAAAAACTATAAAAGCTGAATTTTGTCACCTTTAGAAAGATTTCTTTTTATTTTGTATTGTACAGAAGGACCAATTCCAACCAATGTTTACCTGAAACCCATTCACTATAACAAAATTACCATGCTTAAAAAATCTATGACATGCCCTTTTTTGAATGACATTTCAAATCGGCAGGTTTTTATGCTTGGTTAATATGATGCCCTGCATTCAAAGTGCTATGTCCAATCTACCAAAGCAAAATTTATTCTTCAAATCTTGAATATTACTCCAGTGCAACATTTGACATAAATCTATACACTACTGTCACTGAAATTTGAACATAAAGGCACCTTCATCTGGACATGATGTTATGGAAAAAATATCACAGAATGTTTCTGCTCAGTTGTCAAAGGAGCTTGCAAAGAAAAGCGTCTGGACTTCTTTAAGTTACTTGAAGATGTTTCACCTCTCATCCGAGAAGCTTCTTCAGTTCTGAACTGAAGAAGCTTCTCGGATGAGAGGTGAAACGTCTTCAAAGGAGCTTGCAAAGAAAAGCGTCTGGACTTCTTTAAGTTACTTGAAGAAGCTTCTTCAGTTCAGAACTGAAGAAGCTTCTCGGATGAGAGGTGAAACATCTTCAAGTAACTTAAAGAAGTCCAGACGCTTTTCTTTGCAAGCTCCTTTGACTACGATGACCTGGATGACTGAGAACCTTCACAGACTTTCTGCTCAGTTGACTCCCTGTATAAGAAACAGTTAGAGATGTTGGCTATTTGTTTAATTTCACTAAGTCAACTCTTATTTTTTTTCGGTAAAATTGATCTCACTTATGAGCAGAAGACTGTGACTTGAATGTGTTAGTATTATTATTATCATTATCAGTTTTGTCTTTATGAGCATTTTTACACTTATGGAGGTTTTATTGATAGTACAACATTAAATGGCATTGGCTGTTAAAAAGATTACTTGTGTTTTGGCCATTGAAGGTGTGGCAAAAACACCATTTAAAGATTTTTGTTTGTTGTCATGCCAAAAACTAACCAAAAATGTGACCAAAACTAAGGTATCCACTTACGAATGAATTAGCTGTGTATGCTAACAATCTTTTTGTTTATGTGTGAACAATAATTAAAGCCTTAATCTAATTGTATGTGACAGTTCATAAATTAGCAGGTGTAAGTTATGTAAGCAATCTGAACGCATATTTTATTGGTATCAACTTTCAGTGAAAAAATAAACGTATTTTTTTGTGCAACATTTCTAAAACTATGCCTACATGGCTGTGGTTGTGACTGTCATATCACCTTCTTAGTGAACTCTTACAGACATGTGCACACATCTAGAGAAAAATATCCCTCTCCTCCATCAAACCGCAGTATCAGTGTGTGTATTAGGTAAATGTCCTGAGGCTTTCTGAGGTCTGTGATCTCCGCTTGCCAAAATAATTCACTCAACCTCTCCGTCTGCATCTGTGATATCCTCTCTTTTTTCTGTTTCATATCTCTTGAGCCCTTTCATCTGTCTGTATCATTCTCATGTGTATCATGAGTCACATCCTTAGTATTTTCCACATTTACTAATAATTTAATATTCAGCTTGTATGCAGTTTACACTAAGTAATAAGATTTATGCCCGTGTACACAAAGTTTTCATCACCTGAAGCACATCTAGCAACCTTGTAAAGGAAGGTCAGGGACCACTTCATAAGACGCCTCGGTCTACTTAAGAAACAATCTTCAACTCTATTCTCTGAAGAAAGTTCAGGAAGGCAAATGTCAGACAAGGGTTGCATGATAGTTACATGACCCAAAGCTTAAAAAATCTGGAAGTGAAATGAAGAGATGAAGAATTTTTAAAGCAGTAGATGATGCTGTGAAAGTGGAATCAAGGGTACATTACAGCAGACTAGAACCAAGGAAAACTCACCATTTTCACCTGCTCAGCCCTTCAATATTGAGACATGAAATTACTTTGGTTGCATTGTGCAAAACGGAATCTGATGAATTCATTTTTTTATAGGATCCCAAATCTTAAATTAATCACAAAGATTATCCATGCATATGATTTAACTTTGGAACGCTGGAGAACATCCTGAGTAGCAGTCTCATGGCATGTGTCATGTTTCCTACAAATGATGAGATAATCAGCTGTCCATGAATGATGCATTTTGCTTTAACAGCCTATTATTAATCCTTTGTTTGCATCACTTTTTCACTGGGACACAACCTACATTATGTAATGAGCTCCATCAGATTTCCCTTTGCCTAGCATTATCAGTCTCCAATTTGCATTGTTTCTTAACTAAATAGATAAAATACTTCCTTCCTGTGTAAGGCATGCAAAAATTAAAATCATCCCTATTTATAAATGATTAAGCTGTTATTTCCTCTCACCTCAACCTATCTATTGTAATTCTCTCTGTGTAAGAATCAGTTAACAGTTTGACCTGCATCTGTTTCAAAATGCAGCAAAGAGACTCCTCTCTAGTATCACAGAGATAGCACAGCTCCCTAATTCTTAATATTAAGGTTATTTATTTATTTTAAAAACATAGCAGATCACAACCTTGTTGAACTACTCACTCATGTTCAATCTCCATGTACTACAGATCTTTTGGCTAGACCCTGCTCTCCATTCAACACATTAACTTAAAAACTGGGGGGTTTTAAGTCATAAACCGTGGAACAGTTTTCCATTAACTATTAGAGCCCCTTTAACTTTTATCTTTAGCCTCTTAATGGTTATCATGAAAACAGGTCGAATAACATTCATGTTTTTATCTGTCTGTGGTATTGTTTCTTTTGAAATGCTCTTTGTTGTGATTTTATCCGGATTTTCCACTATTTTTGATTCACTTATTTCCCTATTTTACTGTATTTCTGGTTTTATTTGCCATTTCTGAATTATATTATATTATAGTCTTGTGTTTTTACATTTACTTGATAAAATGAATAATTTAATATGACAATCGGCACAGTCATATTTTCCAGTGTGGTGTTATACATCTTCAGTATTTGACATAGCATTATGGCTCCATAATAATGGAGGATAATAGCTTCACCCATTATTCTGAAAACATTTTCATGAAACAATGCTTATGAGCATATCATTGCTTATAAATCTCTAGCTGTTTGGTGATGGCCTTTTTACAGGCCTTTCACAAGGTTACTGAGAAAGAGCAAGGCCAAAAAATATGCATATGAGGCTGTACAGTTGATTTTTTTTTTTTCACTAAATTGTTTTTGTCTCCCTGTTTTTTCTTCTATTTGTAGCAACCTGTCACTTAAATTTTTGTTTGATTGCTCCCTAGGGCTGTGTGATATGACCAAAATCTCATATCCCGATATAAGACATTTATCGTCCCAACAATGATATATATCACAATGTTTACATTTTCTGTAAATTCTGTGGATCTTGGGCAACTCGACTTGCGTGAAGTGTTTTCAGCTGGGTGTCGTGTAACTGGAGTCGAGTGTTACATAAGTTGAAACGGCCGCAATTTTCTTTGCGAGTATTTATTACATGGTGTACTGCGGAGAAAAGGCTGTTCTAAGGTTTATTTTTAGCACCTGACGGCTCTTATTAGCTTCTTGTCCGTAAACACTGCATACTATTTCACGTGATTCAGTTTATTTTGAAAAATCTCAACAGGGTCTTCAGCTTTATTGTGAAAGATTTATGTGGAAACTAAACAAGCGGACAGCGGAGCCACGTGATGGATTGACTGTCATTGTTGCTAACAACAACGAAAAAAACAGTCGATTGTCCGTCTGTAGTGTGGTTATATTAAATATAAGAGAAAGAGAGAACACACGATGAAAAAATATAGCTGTAAACAGTTTATTTTGCAACAAAACAAAACAACGATAGCGTAATATGAAACGATAGGCGTTTTCATATCGTCATCCGATATATATCGTTATATCGAACAGCCCTATTGCTCCCTTTCGGTTGGAGGAGAGAAGATGACCCAAAGAAGAGAGTACAAGTATCATGGGATATTATCCATGAGGCCTGCAGAAAATGGAGCATTGGTGGACCCGTGTATTACAGCATTAATGTGGGCTGGACTGTTGCTGAACAGAGGAAGCAAAGCTGAAACCGATCTATTTTCCAACCTTCACTGTGGTCATGAAATCTTGGTCCTGAGCAAAACAGCAGGGTTGCAAATAAAAGTAGCCAAAATGAGTTTCCTCCATCGGGTGACCTGGCTGAGCCTTAGCAAAAGGGTGAGGAACTAAGTATAGAATTGTTGCTCTGTTTCCAAAGGAGTTTGTTCACTAGTTAGGATGGTTCCTGAGTGCCTCCTTTTGGAAGCATGCTGGGGGAAAATGGTGAGGTGGGGAATGCCTTGGGATGCCCTAGGAGGAACTGGGAAGTGTTGCTGAGGAGAAGGAGTTCTGGAATACCATTTGGCCTGCTGCTACTATGACTTGACTTCAGATAAATGTAAAATAATGGATGGATGAACGAATTAGTGTTTGTTTGATGTAAAATCAATTTTCCTTCTCCCACAGCAGTGTCATATACTGTACTCCTAGTGTAGTTTTCTAGTGTTGTGTTGTGACAGTCATTGTTTGCTTTGGAATTTCTCTTTTAAGCCATATATCCCTTATATATCACTATCAGCCTAATAAACGGATCGCTTTTTGTTAAATGCAGTCTGCCTGTGAGTCTGCTCTTGGGTCCCCAACTCCACTACATATAGATAACAAATTGTTTAGTAATGGTTTTGGTTTAAGACACAGTATACTCACTTAACATACACACCCAAATCTGATAATTAAAGATGCTTGTATTTGTGTACCCCGAATCTGGCCACGTCTATACTAATGCTTTTAATTTATATTCTGTGTATGTATGTTGATATTTTACTTTGTTAGTTAATCTTACTATAAATCAAGATTGAAGATTAAAAAGGTATGAAGAGGTTCTCAACTGTAATTTCCTATATCACTACTTACTATTCATACTAGAAATGTACAATTAACACAAGCTTCACGCTGACCAGGCATATCAGCGGTCCCCAACCTTTTTTGTGCCACAGACCGGTTTATGTCCAACAATATTTTCACGGACCGGTCTTTAAGATGTCGCGGATAAATACAACAAAATAAAACCAGTACTGCTCCACAAAAAAAAGATTTATTCATAACACATGGAAAAAGACCCAGGGAAACAGAGTTAATGATAAAAAATAAATAAATAAAATAACAATGAAAAACTATAGAAACCCAGAAAACCATAAATTTCACACCCGAGCCTCAACTCTCGTGGCCCGGTACCCAACGACTCATGGACCGGTACTGGCCCGGGGGTTGGGGACCGCTGTATATTTATCTAACTCCACTGTGTTAGGGAGATACTTGTGAAGTATTATGTGGTAAATATGGATAAATGGCTAAATAAGAGTTGTGACCTTTATTGTTCCAAGATATAACAAAGGCCACAACCACATATACACACTCAAAGTCCATGGAACTGTTTTTAACATTTATTCATAGCTTACTCTATAAAATATGTGAGTATGTATTTTTCTGTGTGCAGAGGTGATCTCTTTTTTATGAGAAGAAGGCTTTTTCTAGGCTGTATCGTTTCTCTATTGTTATTCACTAGAGTGTGCTCCTTGTGTACGTGTGTGGGTGCTTATGTCATACTGTCTCTTCCCATGTGTGTGCCACTTGTCCCAGTGTATGTGTGTGTGTATTATGTGTGCAGTAGTGCATGACTAATTTAAAAGCTAGTAGTACATTTACCCTGTAACAAAAAAAAACAATCATAGGAGGGTTAGGGTTATGGTTAAACACACACACACACACACACACACACACACACACACTGAAAACACACGTGCATACTGTGGTTGTGGGGAAATGGCGTACATCAATACACAAGAAACATCAAAGCACAGGCATTCATACTCACACTGTGATTAAATTGCTGCTAAAGTAAATTTGTTGGTTTTACTGATATAGACAAAAAAGCTTATAGTTGGGTATTAAATGTGCATGTGTGGTTTTTGCTTGTTCGTGCATGTGTGTTACAGGAGAGAAAGAGAGCCCAAACTTGGGACAAAGGTTTTGTCAAATTACCTAAAAATACAATAAAAGATCCATTCACACATATACATACCCTTTTTCAGTCACCATCAGACTGTTGATATATTGTAACTCTGTTATGTTTACCAATAAAATATTTTCTGTTCTGTCACTGCCTGAACAGTTACTGTGATACTAACTGAATTAAACACTGCATGTATAAAAACTTTGCAGTTGCCATATTCAGCAGATAAAATTTAAAGACAGGCTATTCCCCAACTTTTTAATACTTTGTGTCAGTCCCAGTAGATTTAATGATAAAGAAATGATAGAAATATCAAAAGACAGCGTCTACAAAAACTCACTATGTTCTCATCCTATGGTGTAATAGAGCGCTGTTTTGTCAAATATCACCTGCTTGTCTTGCAAACAAGGTGCCTTTGAGCATCAGAGAGAGTTAATAATCTTACTTTAGACACCTACAAAGCCAAATTTTTAAGACTTAAGGGATGGCAATAGTTTCTTGTCCAGCTGGGATCTTTGTGTTTTAAAGCTTTCTTTACTTATTTTTTTGACTTTCTCATTTGTTGTACCTTTGAGTTTTGCTTTTCTCTTTGCTGGCATGGCAAACATTTCAGTTACGTTTAGGCCCAGAAACCCACCATGTTAGGATAACGATCATGACTTGAGTGTCCCTTCATAACAGTAACCCTGCATGTTGCTGTCCTACTGTTGCCATTGCTTCATAGCACCAGTGCTCCACTAACTGAACAGTACATGACCTTACAATTATGACTGTGAGGCATATATCTTCTTAACAAGTAAATCATATGATAGGATGTTTGTAGATGTTTGTATTTAAGTTTTGCTCAGTGAAGTTCTCACATTTAAATCATCCATGACTTGACATTGATTAGCTGGTATCTGTATCTTTGTAATGTATATACTATATACAGTTTAGTGGCTACATCCACTATTAAACCCAAAAATATTCATTTATAGCCAATCTGCTGCTTGCTTCTTACTGCTGGACATCAGTTATGCTCCTTGAAAGTGATTTACCATTTTGATTGAAAATGAATGAGTGACAAGGACCTTAAACTGTCAATTAAAAAAAAAAAACAAATCAACAAAAGTAATATTCCCCATCTTAATTTTGCCCTTGAGACCAAGGGCCAATTGTGTGCCAAAGTGTGCATGGCAGTTTGCAATGTTAGCACCCTAAAACATTGTACATGTGGGATAAAGACATCATTACCAAGATGTTATTGGAGTGGTTCACTTCTTTCCTTGTTTGTTTGTTTTTTATGTCAGCTTAAATTTTGGAGAACAGAGTGGTCCAAAGTGCAGTGGATGGGACATCCACTGTAATGAAAAGGTATGCTGACTGCATAAGCTTATCAGTCTTTTGAAAGCTTTTCTTAAAAGCTACTTTAGCTCAACTCACACAACCAGTGTGTCAAAAAGACTGGGGCATAAACACGGTTTTGGCCACTATCTTGATCATATGTTGTGTATTTCTCAGAAGTTAAATGAGAGTGTCAAAATAAAGCACTTTATCTAAAAGACTGATTCAGCTCCTCTGCCAAAAGAACAGATACAGGAAATGTTTCATGCCACATCCAATAACTCTTTATACAATAATGCCAATGTCATCTGATCTTTAATTGTATCATTTTCTAGACATTTAGAATTCTGTTTTGCTTTGTTAATTTAAAACATTTTTTGTTTTATTTTTGGTTCCTCCTTTAATCTACACTTTGTGGCTTCTACTGGTTCACACATTTTTCTGTTAACCTCTATTATTGTCCTTACTATTTTAAAACCCAAGCAGCCTCTCTTTCCTTGTTCAGTGAATCCAGTCATGTAGTTCTAAAAGGTTCACTTCTTTCACTTACCCTTCATCACCCCAATTAGGAGCCACTTCCATGGCCTGATTATCCATCAACCAGCTTCCTCACAACATAATCAGCAACTCACCTGGAACTAGATTGCTGACAGTCAAGTTTGTGTTTATTCTTATTTACAAAGCAACATACTGAGGTTTTGTGCTAGTGGCCTAATAATTAAAATTAAAAAAAAAAAACAGCAGTGGTGAAAACTGCTTGTGTTGTCTCTTGCATTATTTGATGTTATGGTAGCAATATTTTAGGGTAACATTTTTGGCGTACACAGTGAAGCTGTTCAGGAGTATCATGTTCACAGGGCAATAGCTTCATTAAATTGTTGGTGCAACACCATTCATTTGCATTTCACGTACACTTATAGTAGTTGCATCTAATTCTACTGCATGAGCAACAGAATTAGATGCTTGGAACCACCTGAAGAAATGCCTTTGTAATCCAAATACACTGTATGTCCAGTTTATACATTGCAAAGAGAAATAAGCAATAATCCGTACCCCCTGTTAGTTTGCACTGAAATAGATGGCAGTGAATATAACATGATGTTGTGACATGAATTTCCACTGATTACAAAAAATAACCATTATATTCACTATTCCCCAAGGTCTTATTTCTCAGTAATAATCTGACAAAGCACCGCTTTGATGATGAGCACTGGATCTGTGCACACGTGTAGTCATAACTGTAGCTGCGGCAGTATACGAGTTTCTTCATGTTTGTTTCTGTCTGTGCATGGGGAAGAGGGGAAAAACAGCCCCTGTGGAACAGTAATCAGCAGAACAAAAAAAAGTATTGACGAAAGAAAAGATGACTAGCTGTTGAAATAACACAGAGAGGGAGAGGGGGGGATGTTGACAGCTCTAATTAAAATCCCGCCCATTAGCTCAGTGTTAATTGGATGATTTATTCTCCCAGGGGACTGACAATCAAATGTTGCTGCCGGTATTAACATGAATGTGAAATCCGAGTAGTCACATTTGTGATATGAGAATGGTAAAATTAAATTATGTCTTTTTTTTAATACTCTCTTCCAAGCTAATCCGAAACACTTGATCACCAAACGAATCATTAAACAAACAAGTGACTGAGTTCTTTCTTTCTTTCTTTTCACAGTTGAAAGAAAAAAACTAGCATACACCTGTGATTACTACATAAAACTTGAATGTATATGCTTGCATGTATTCCACCATAACAAACAAAACATTCCTTAACACTTAGAAGAGTTTGTTATGTGTAAATGTGCATGTGCTAATTTATATTTATATTTACAAATGCAGATTCATGTTTGTGTATGCCCATTTATCCATGTATCCATTATAAGCGTGTGTGCATGCACATGTGTACCTCTAAGATTCGCTGAGTTATTTAGATATCCCTGTAGTCCTTCAATAGAGGACTTCAAATTGATTTAGCTGAATTGCCTTTCAAAGCTACTTCAATTTCAACCCTATGCAAATTTACACTCCTCTCTCTGTCTCGCTTTCTATCACTCATTCTCCTCCCCCCTCACTCACCCTGTCCCTCTATCAAGCTGTCTAATTCACCCCAACCATGTACCATTCCTCTGTGTCACCCTCTTTAATAAACCTTTTTCCTTGTTTTCCACTCTGTTTTTCTTCTTTTCTTTCCCTTATACATATGCACCTCTGTACTTTTTCCTCTTTCATGTCTCCTTACACCTTCCTGCAAATTCACCTGTAAAAATATTGGGCAGCTGCTAAAAGCTGTGTGTTAGTTTACTAGTCTCATAGCCAGTTAGTAAAATGTAAGCAAAGTACTAGTGTCTCTGTATGTGTGTGTATTTTTGAGTGTGCTTGCCTGTGACAGCAAAGCAGTGAATCATTTAGTAAGCTCCCCTTATCTGGGCCGTAGTCTAATTCAAGCCGTGTGAGTGTGTGTGTTTGTCAGACGAACTAAGAGACCTTGACAACATCAACACAATTGCAAGTCTATAAAACAGTGGCAACATTTTAGCTTATGTACCTGGAAATTACTTCTGGCATAAACTGCTTGTCAGCTTACACACACACACACACACACACACACACACACACACACACACACACACACACACACACACACACACACACACACACAGATATGTACACTAAAACTGTCCTGGACGCTCACGCACCCAGATACACAGCTGTCATGGACATGGACAAATTCCCCCTGTTTTATGTATACACAAACATATTTATTGTCCGTAAAGCACCCACACTTGCACTGTACAAAGTCTGCACAGTGCGCACACACAATCCCTCAGGTTCCCTGGTGTTGCCATGCTGCATCTTTTACTGAGGAATCGTTACATTTTTTTTGATGGATTCAGCAGTAGGAGGTCGGACTGAGATAGTGTCTATTGATTTTATATTTGGCAGACTATGCTCCGGCCACTTAGTCCTGCAACATACCTTACTCTCACTCTCTGTTTTCCTCTCACACACACCATCAGTCTCTCCTTTCTCATCTCCATGCTTCCCTTATTCTTGTTCAGTGGCTGGCTTGTGCCATACTTTCTCTTTTTTTCCCAGTGATTTGGCATCTTTTGTTTTATGTCTGCAATGTTCCTTTATGGTCTTTCCATAGCACATCCCTCATTCTCTCATCTGCCCTTTCTGCTTCCTTTTCATTCATCCGCTTATTGTTTTCTGTCCATCTTCACCTGTTTACTGTTTTCATCTAATTTATACAGTTATTTTTCTTATCTTTTTTTTCCATGTCACTCTCTCTCTCTCTCTCTTCCATTCCCCCATCCAGCCTATTTCACTCAATTTCTCTCTAATCCTTCCTCTACTCTTTTCTGCTTCTTCACCTGTTTTCTACCACCTCTATCTACTCCCCCATCCCTCACTGCCCTCCGTTTTCTGCTGCCTCATCATTTTATTACCGTTTTCCTCAATCCTTCCTTAGTTCTTGGTCTCTTTCCTACCACAGGATTTCTCCCACCCTCCCTCTCTCTTTCTCATAGTAGAGAAGACTGTAGAGTTTTTCATTTTTTGTTTATTCCCACACTCATGATATTTCCACCCAACATTGTCACTTTCAGTTGAGACTTGTGGTATGTTATGTTCTTTTATAAGTTAGAACACATTTTGACTTTTTTAGAGGTTTAGGTTACTCCACCAATGAGATCCTCTCACTAGCTTCAGCTTTGCTGTTATTGCTGCTCGTCAAAATCGAGCTGCTGGCCTTTTTTCTATGTGCTTTTTTAAACTGATATATCATGGTAAACCTTTTCTAGGTAATACACCATTAGACGATGACCCATCTGAACAGTTTACCCATGGCTCAGGTTACTGGCTGAGAATTTATGATCCTAATTTTAGGCAGAAAGATGTGTTTTTCTTGTGCTTCTGACTGTTTTTATGCTCATAATTATTTTTATTTTTAACTTCATTTTATTTTTTATTGTTTTTTCTGTTTTCCACCTTTTCCACCAAGAATGAATGATACACTTTCTGTCTTTGTTAGATGCAGGTTATTATTTTAAGTTAAATTAATATTAGATGTTTCTAATGAGTAGTGGTGTGGAATAATAACAGTTACCAAAATAAGTGACAGTTGCCTAATGTTCGGGGTAGTTTAATTACGGGAATATAATTAAGTTAAAAAAAAAAACAATGTAATAACAAAATGAAATTCCTGACAAAATTATCAAAATTATTTTAAAAATTATTAAAACGATGCAAAAATTCAAATAAACTTGTTAGTGAGGTTAGAAGATAACATGCACTGGTCACTGTAGCAGCAGGTGTACATTGATTAAAAAAGGGAACACCTGCCATGCTTTCAGGAAACTTAACTTGTAAACTGCAACAGCACAATTGAGCCACACAGCTTCTCAAAATTTTTGACGTTTATGACAAAACACCAGTGAATAAAATAAGCCATCACATCTTGGATAAACTCAAAGGTATGTGTTCTTTTCTCCTTTACTCCTTATCTCAAAATGGTAGAAGCAACCCTCATGGATCAACTCATAATCTTCTGACAGCAGACTAAATACGACTATCAGCAAAAGATTATGATGAGTGAGCATCTTGTGCTTAACCAGTAAATACCAGCTGCCTTATAGAACAGACTTAGGCTACTTACTTATGTTTGCGATGTGCCTAAACAGAAAAAAAACATCTGTCCTTATGATTGAATACTGGCAAAAGTCAAAACCTATTTCATGCTCACATTCCACCCCATGACCAATGTAGAATGATCAATTAACCAAACATGCATGTCTTAGGATTGTGGGAGGAAGCCAGACAAAACCCACGCAGGCACAGGGAGAGTATGCAAACTCACACAGAAGGACCCCAGCTGGCCAAAAGGGTCCCAGCCGCTCAAATTTGCACTTTTTTTTGCACTGTCAATTGCTTCACAACTTTTCATGGTGCACCTCTCTTTGCTGGCCAAATGTTATACTGTGGTTTCCAACAGGTTTTCTTCCCCAAAAAGAAAAACAATCACAACACCAATTTCAACCAAATTTGCACGTAGGAAACCTTTGGTAGTATATTTCAAACAGTTATCAGAAATCTTCACAGAGTTTTTGTGCAAACATTTGTCCAGCAGTGCTTTACCTTATTCCTCTAGTTCAACAATTTTCTTAAATCAAATAAACCACACAGTAAACTTAACTTAAATGCCATGGAGAAAAGTAAATGCCACAACATCTAAATAAAAATGCAGTGCACATTCCTCATATCCTGTCTGTCTAAAATAACTCGAAATCAATGTCTCATACATTGACAGGTTCTTCACTTAATACCTATATCACAGAAAAGAAAACCACATAAGCAACCTTCCAGTGGCTAAACAATTATTGTCTAAACAGAGTAGTTATCCTTTAACTTTGTATATGCGCAGAGTTGGCAAAAGTACACACATTCTGTACTTAAGAAGAAGTACAAATACTACTGTTAAAAAATACTCCAGTAAAAGTTTTACCCACATAAAAGTAAAAAAAGTAAAGGCTTTGAATGTACTCAAAGTAAGAAACTAAAAAGTAGCTCTTTGAAGGATGTTTCTATTTTTGAGCCTTCCTGAGCCTTGTGCTATATTAATATAATGTTGTTATAATATCAGTAGATGGAAATAGAAACTTTAGTGTTAAGAAAAAAAATCTAATTATATATTTTGAATAAACAGAAGGAAAATAAAAAATATAGATCTATTTTCTTTTGCGTTCATTGTAGAGGGTGACTTTGCTCTAAACAGGAAAATGTGTACAGTAAGGGGTTAAAGTGGGATTCAGCTGGTGGGTGAACCCTAAATGGATCTAAGCATCATTAGCTAAAATTCATATGAATCTCTGCTACACTTGATATAACCTAACTCTGAGCATGCCACAGCCACTGTGCACCAGTCACACACTTTTCTTTACTTTAAATCTATCACAGTACAGCAAGCTAACCTGTTTATCCTGCTGTAACCTGCAGAGGATTTTTTAATGCAGACTTTAAAGAGTTAGCAGAGTTAGTCTACCACAATTTAATTTGCAGCATGATTTACAATGTCACATGTTACAGACCCAATATCTAATTTAAAAACATGAGGACTTACATGTACGCTTTAATACTTCCAGTTTATCAAACACCACTGAGCAGTTCTTACCTTTAACCTCTCTTGCTCCTCTACTGTCCCCTCTTTCTTGTCTTTTTCCATCTCTGAGTGAAGTTAACTGTCTTTTATTTCTCTCCCCGTGAATTACAGCAGCTGGACCTTCAGCTAGCAACACACTGTCTAACAAAGTGCACACAAACAGTTTGTGTGTTTGCTGATGTTTGTTAAGCTGATAGAAACGTTGAATTTGAAATTATGTGACACTTCATTTATGCTCCTCGCTGCAGCTCAGTAGGGCTAGCTGGATGCTGAAGTACCACAACTTACGGATACCTGCAGTCTTTCTGGTGTTGTGCCAAAAAAACAAAAAACAACAACAATCAAAAACATCCCACTTTTAACCCTTGACTTTGGCACACGTCATCTCTTTTTATGTGACATCCTCCTGTGATTATTAAACGAACAGGAATGCCTTTCATGTGTTACTGTTTAGGCTCAAATCTGTTTGATGTTTAAATCGACATGAAACAACAACTTTCCCCAAATACGTTAAAGAAAAGTAACATTATCTATCATTGTCTCTTACTGTAGTGTATGTGTGTGCATGTGTGTGTGTCTGTGTGTGTTTTCTATACATCACATTAAAACTTTTTAGCTGTGTATGTCTGACATATAGTCACATGAATAAAAAAATGGGTGCTTATGGTACAGTGATGGCAGTAAAGTAACCAAAACGCACACACATAAAACATGCATGCGCACACTCAAAATAAGTTACCTGCATGTCACACATATAGAGAGGTGGGAAGTAATGAAGTACAAATACTTCATTACAGTACTTTAGTACAGTTTTCAGGTATCTGTACTTTACTTGAGTAGTTTTCTTTCTGACTACTTTTTACTTTTTACTACTCTCCTCCAATTAGCTGCCTGAATAACTTAAAATTATTCGTACTGATATCGGCAGTACTGGCCCTGTTTTTACTTGGTATTGGATGGATACCAACATTTGTCGTGTGGCACAGCACTACTGTGAATGAGGGAAAGTGTGAACGTTGAATGTTTTTGTTGAAATGTCCAGTGAAGTATATACATGTTAAATGACATGATATACGTGTTCAAATAGCATCAATTAACACACAACTTCAGGTTTTTTATTTCTATATGATAATTCATCATATTTAAAAAAAGAACAAGTAGTCTGATGTCCTGTAATCATTATGAAGCTATTATTTGAAATACAACAACACATTAAGTTTTTGGACAAAGTATCAGATCAGTATCTTCGATAAAATCCTGGATTTTACTTGGTATCGGATCAGAAAGGAAATTAGTTGTATCGCACATCACTAACAGATACTTCGGAAGCAGCCTGTCAGTCTATTTATTTTTTAAATAACTGTTGTGGATTCTAACACAATATGTCTTATTTTGCCCCAAACAGCCTGTTAGTAATCGAACTATAGAAGGCAAAGGCAAGAATTTTATGTTTCTGCAATCCTATAGAAATAGCAAAACCAAATGTATGCTGGTCAGAAATACCAACTGAAAAAATCCCTGTCCTAACTTCTTCCAGCAAATAATTTAATATAACTTTATGCATGCAAAAAAAAAAGGTGCTTTAGATTAAAGACCTATTTCTTGTAACTTTTAAAATCGTCTCTCTCAACTCCTTGCTTGACCCATACCTTCCCTTTTACTGACCCTGACACTTCCCACTTCACTCTAAGTTCTCTCTGTGTCTTTTACATGTGAGTGTAGACATCTTGTTACAGTTTGCTGGTTATTCCTTATTGTGCCTCAGACCAAATAAAGAAAACACAGTCTGACAGAGCAATCGGGCAGTCACAACAAAATACAGAGAGAGTTTTTAGCCTTCTGTTTGTCTGCTTGAAACAAATTAAGCCAGCAGGGGCACTGGCTTACATCAGGGGACAGCTTGTTGCAGATAATGCTCTCATTTGGAGGGAAATTGACCCTGGGCGCTGAATTCTCAGCAAGATAAGTTATTCTAGCAAGAATGCATGTAGGACTTTTTTGGAACTAATGAGAGCGAGATGAGAGAAAGAAGGACTCGGCGGGGAAAATCAGGATTAAAATGCCATTCAGGCCGAGCTGCAGAGTAGATGGGCATCCATTAAGACTTAAAGAGAGATGAAAGAGTAAAAGATGACTAACGTATACTGCAGTTTCTAATTATTGAAAACAAAGCGGTTTCATAAGCACATATTTTATCGTTTAAAAACAAAAGAAAACAAAAGAAGAAAACAAACACAATTTTTGAAATGAAAGCTTAAAAAGGTTCAATGGATATCCTTAACAACTTACCACAGTATCACTGTCATCAGACAGAAGTGGGCTTCACTTACTGACTGTTGTTGTTGTTGTTTTAATCATTCCAATTTTTATGACTTCCTAATGATGTCACATGATTGTTTTTAATTCACATTGGAAGCAGACTTGTTCCTGTAAACCCTGTAAAACTCACAGCCCAGGTCGACTTGCGGCCCTCGTCACCCCTACTTGTGGCCCGTATATTGACGTGAACAAATATAATGCAATTTGGCCCTCGAAGGGAGAATTTGTTTGTTATTGATTGCAATGTTAAAATAAGTGATTTAAAAAGCAAAACATTATTTAATATGAAGGCAATATGAGCAGATATATATGTGTGTGTGTGTGTGTGTGTGTGCGCGCACACACACACACACATATCTATCTATCTATATATATATTTATATATATATATATATATATTATACACACACACACACACACACACACACACACACACACACACACACACATATGGAAGTCCCGAGGTCAAAATGGAAGACGCCCCCAAGGGTGGTGGAGAATGACCGAGCTAAGATCCTGTGGGACTTCCAGAAAGAGACAGATAAAATGGAGAAAAGAAGCTTGAGAAATACCAAGGGCTCAGAGAAGAACTGGAGAAGATGTTGAGGGTGAAGCCAAGACCTGGGACCACCCCAGTGGTAACCAGAGCACTAGGTGCGGTGACCCACAAGCTAGTCCAGTGGCTCCAGCAGATTCACTTCAGCATTTTCCAGCTTTGTGAAGTGGCAGGATGAGAATCAGACTTAGACTATGGTTCTCAGAAAACAGTGGAATCCGCATATGACGGGGGAACAGTTGGCTACCCTAAAAGGAAGAGTTTAAATATGTCAAGGTCACAAGTGAGGGGAGAGTAGAATGGAAGATTGACAGATAAGTTGGTGCAGCATTTACAATGATGCCGATGGTTTACTGGTCTGTTGTGGTGAAGAGAGAGCTGAGTGTGAAGGCAAAGATATAGATTTACAGGTTTATCTACATTCATCCCCTCATGTATGGTCACAACCTTTGGGTAGTGGCCAAAAGACTGAGATCCGAATGACATCTAAGATCATAAATAGGAAAGAATCCACTTATAGTTTATGCAATTTTCTGTAATTCAGCTTATATGAAATATAATGGTTAGTATGTATTTCTTGTTTTTATTTTGTCATATACTGGATATAATTGAACTTTCAAAGAACAGCTTCAGCTTCAAAATCACTGGTGACTCATCTTTTCATTCACTTTCAACATGGGGAAGAGATTTAGGGTATAATGGGGTATATTTTAACTTGGATTCAAAAAGGACTTAAAAGAATGAAAAGGACAAAATTGATTAAGTGTTTCAAATATTAAGTTGCTTTTAGCAAGTAACTTAGAGTTAGACTTTGAATTATGTACAAGCATTAGCACCTAGTATATAATTCAATATGATTATGAAATAGGCATAAAATGACAGTCTGTTATGTCCAGAAATATAAAGCAAATATATCAAATGGAAATAAAAAAATGTTAGGCTCTCAGTGTATTAAACACAGATTTTTCTCCATCTTTTTGAGGAAGCACTTACTTCCTCTAATTATACATTTTTGTTGTGAATGAGTTTCTTTCAGGTGAGTCCTAGATAGTCTAATACATACCTCAGATCTCCAACTGTCAAAGTAAAATAAAACACTGTCACAAAATACCAAACACTGCCATACTAAACACTCATGTCCATTTAACCTGCTTATAAGAAGAAGGAACATGTCTCTTGGAAGTCCTAATAAAGAAAAAAGCCTGAATAATGTTTAGATTTTATGCTGTTGATATGAGATGTCCCAGTAAGATTTCTATATGATTCCTTTAACCTGCTTAAAAAGAACAGAATTTCACATTTCAAGTGACAGAAAAAAATGTTAGCCATGAAAAGCATTGTGATTCAGTAGATCCCTTCACCATTATAAAAATGCATAAAGTGAGCAAACACAATATTTATTACAGACTGGGAAATAATTATTTGATCCCCTCCTGAGTTTGTACGTTTTCCCACGTAAAAAAAAAGAACAATGTTTAATGTTTATGGTAGCTTTGTTTTAATGGAAAGAGACAGAACATCAAATCAAAAATCCAGAAGAAATATTACATAAAAGTTAAACAAAGATATACATTTATTTGCTTGTCACTGAGTTAAGTGAGTATCCCCAAACAAAACAGGGGCAGGTATTTGGTGGAGAAACCTTTGTTGGTAAGCACAACAGATTATCGGATTATCTCAGCCCACTTTAACCCCTCAGTGTAGCGCTATAAATGATGCCCTTTTCACCTCATGTTGTGCAACAACCCTTGTTATGGATAGACCAACAGTACTGCCTTTTATGTGATATTGTGCCCTCCATTTGGGTCAAATTGGCTTGATGTTTGAAGGCCTGTAGTGACAGAATTTTTTAAAAAATCCCTTAGATCTGTTAAACCTAAAGTAGCAAGCCTGATTTTAAAATGTAAGGATATTTGTGTTAAGTTAAAAGTTGTCAGAAAAATAAATACTCAAGTAAAGTATTACTATTTCACCTCTTGAGTCACACTGAACTAAAAATGTGATACTGCTGATTAGGGCTGCCACAAACGATTATTTTGATAGTCGACTAGTCACTGATTATTTTTGCGATTAGTCGACTAATCAGATCATGCATCCATTGGACGTAAAACGTACAGTTTATTGCACCAGCATGCATCTGCTCTTATATAACTATCATTAGCTTGCAGCTTTAAGTGTTTAAGGTATGTGCTAACTAAAAATAAAGACAAGATGATAGTTTATTAAATTTTAATGAAATTTGCAGATTGTTTCAGTGAAGTTTAATAAACTCCTTGCTATCTAAAATATAACGGGACACCGGAGTATATTCTCGAGCATCACACTTCTGAAAATCAGTTGTCTGCTTGACGTTTATTCAGCTGTGTAAAAACTATAACTTTAATCTCAGCCAAACTTTATTTGTTCCTGAGTAAATCAATACTAAAAAAAAAAAGCCAAACAATAACATTTTAAATTATCTAAGTGACTTATATGTTTAACCTGAGTAGCGAAAGACGGCGGTGGGTTTGAAAACGATTTGCCGGGAGTCCGGTGTTCTCACGGGCTCTAGTGAGCCTTGCCCCCGGCTAGCTATCGAGCTAGTGGGTAACAGACGTCTCCGAAAACGTCGGAGTGCTTTTGAAAATATGTGGTGTCTTGATAAACTGAGCAGATATTTGAGGTTTACACAGCTACATTCTCGCCTGAAAATATGTTAAACATTTATTTTGTGACACAGAAAGAATAATAAGAGTAATATTAAAACTAACTAGCTGCCGCCATTGTTGGAAACTGAGCAGGGCTGCGCTATGAATTCTGGGACAGAGCTACTTCTTCGGGGTTTAACGGCAGCTGGCATCCTTGTACATGCAGTGCTGCCATCTTCTGTTACAGTCCGTTATTACACTCTTAAATCCTACTACTTATTCCTGCGTCTTTTGTGATCTTACAAAGCTTCAAACAACGCGTCGACTATTAAATCAGTCGTCGACGATTTTGATAGTCGACGTAATCGTGACTAGTCGACTAATCGTGGCAGCCCTACTGCTGATGGTCAGCAAAATTGCCCAGATTTCTGTCTAAGTCAAGTAAAGCTACAATAACAAGTTTAACTTGCAACCAATTTTTATAAAAGTAAAGCCCATTTACATTTACATTCTTTCCACACGTGTCCTCTGTAATTGCCTTACATTCATACTGGCAGGTATGAATGGCAGTACCAGGACTGGCTATGAGCTCCATTGGCTGGATGGGTCAAAGCTATGAGGGAAATTAGTAGCTGTCATAGTTGTCCAGCCCCATGAAGCAGTCATTCTAAGGAAAACACTCTTGTAAGTTCATTTCCAAAAGTAAATTCAAAGTAAACAACATAATTTTGTCAGGAACAAGTTATTAGTGCTGAGTGCTGAGCAGAGTAGATAATGAGTTTCTTACAAACCAAAGTCTGTCTTTGTCAGCAAACCGTCACAGGTGAGTGAATCTGTTTGTGCACTGGGAAAAGAAAAATTAGTCTCAAAAGAGCAAACATCAATTTTGATAAGGAAAGGGGAAAAAAACAAACAAACAAACATACAAGAAATGACACAGACAAATCAATAGACCATAGAAATCAGTCTTCAACTACAGAACATTTCAAAGAATTGTTTCACCTCAAACTATACTCTTTAACTTTGATTAAGAGAAGATATTTACTAAGAAAGAAAGCTTAACAACACCATATTATTATGTTCTATAGTAGGTGTCATGATCCGGAGTTTGTGACTCTGTGTTTATGTTTTAGTAGTTATTATTATTCTGGGTTTTGTTTTCATGTTCCTATGTGTTCCCCAGTCTGTGTGAAGTTTGTGTGTTGTGTCATTGCGTGTATGTGTTTCCTGTTTTATTTTGAAGGTCTGCGTCTTATGTGAGTGTTTTCAGTTTGCCTCCCTAGTCTCGTCACGTTAATCACTCCCAGCTGTGTCCCCCACCTGTGTGTGATCTCCCTGTGTTCTCTGAGTATTTTTAAGTCTTCTCTTCTGTCTTAGTCGTTGCTGGTTCGTCTGTGTTGTTTCCCCTCGGTCTCCCTGCGTCTCTCCGTATGTATTTCCCCGGACCTCCCTGCATCTTCGTTTCTGGTTTGTTTTGTTAGTTTTACCCAGTTTAGGTTTTCCAGTTTCATGTTCACCCACCATTGCTGTTTGTACCCACTCCTGTAAATAAATACTCACCTGCACCACAGCTGCCGCCTTTTGGGTCCTTTCTACAACTCCACACGTCTGCCACACCGGACGTGACAGTAGGACTGCACAGTTATGGCCTAAATGATTATCATGATTATTACGATAAATATTCATCTCATGATTGAGCTTATTTATCTTTATATAGATAGATAGATGACTCCAGACTACATGTATGGTATTTCAGCGAGGGTTATGAATTATGCAACCGTGTTGGACATCTGAATTGACCATGGTGATTCATGTTTGTATTGTGTTCAGGAAGTGGGGACAGTAGAAGGAAGTTTGATTTTAAGCATCAGTTTGCTAGGACCACACAAAGGCAAATGTGTCTGACAGTTAAGGGTATAAGAATATGGAATTAATCTCAAGAGTTGCACAAATATGCACTGTTTTAAAATGTGTTACATACTTAAAAGGATAAATCAATATGAAGAACATGAAAGTTTGGCCTAAATGTGGAAGGAAAAAATTTCATTGCCATTTAGTAGTGCTGTATACTGCTGATTAGGGCTGCCACAAACGATTATTCTGATAGTCGACTAGTCACCGATTATTTTTGCGATTAGTCAACTAATCAGATCATGCATCCATTGGATGTAAAACGTACAGCTTATTAGATAGATAGATAAGTATGTATTGTCATTGTCAGAGAACAATGAAATTGCGTTTGGAGCTTCCGTACAACCCATAAATACAATAATAAAGAAAATAATAAATACCCCTTAAAACCCAAGTGTAAATATTTAACCCAGTGTGACTCCAGTGCAATAAGACAATCCTTAGCAACAACATGAGAACATGACAAGTAATGTTCATAAGAAATTCAGACAAAGACCTGAGAAACATGACAAAGTACAACAATGCAACCCATTCAATATTATTATTGTATTGGGGGGACAGGAGGGGGAAAGAGAATAAAGATATGATGCACCAATGCAGACCAGTTCAGTGCTATTAAAGAGTTGGATATGGTTATTGTCCGTGAGAGGGGGGCAGAGAGTTCAGAAGCCTCACAGCCTGTGGATACAGGCTGTTGGCCAATCTGGATGTTCTGGCCTGTATAGACCTGTACCTTCTCCCTGAGGGCAGCAGGTGGAAAAGGTGGCGCGCAGGGTGATGTTGGTCCCGCAGGATACTATGCACCCTCCTCAGACAGCGAGTGGGGAAGATATTACTAATCTCTGGCAGACTTGTTCCAATAATTCTGCCAGCTTCTTTCACCACCCGCTGGAGTGCTTGCTGATCGGCCTTGGTGCAGCTGGGGAACCACACTAGAAATCCATACGTCAGAACACTGCTGATGGCACAGTTGTAGAAGTTCAACATCAGAGATCTGGGAATGTGTGCGCTCCGCAGTCTCCTCAGGTAGTAGAGGCGCTGTTGGGCCTTCCGTGCAACTGAGGTGATATGGTTGCCCCAGGACAGGTCCTCGGTCACAGTTACCCCCAAGAATTTAAAACTACTCACCCTCTCCACCGCCTCACTGCCAATGAAGAGAGGCAGATGGTTGTTATCAGAATCAGAATCAGAATCAGAAAGGGTTTTATTGCCAAATGTTGAGCAGGTTTACAACATTAGGAAATTGCTGCGGTGCTTAGTGCAAACATACTGTCATAAATAACGCTTAAATAGACATGAGAAAAAAAAAATTAAATAAAATAAAATAAAATAAAAAATAAGAATAAGAATTAAAAGTGCTAAGTAGATAGATATATACATGATATATACATGAGTGCAGGTGGTGATCAGTGCCAAACATGGAATGATGCAGTGAACACAGCGTAGGGTCATGTGTTAGTGGTGGGAACAGTCATACGGTTATTGTTCATGTGTCCAACAGCAGAGGGGAAGAAACTGTTCTTATGGCGAGAGGTTCTGGTGCGAATGGACCGGAGCCTCCTGCCTGAGGGGAGCAGGTCAAACAGACTGTGTCCAGGATGAGAAGGGTCAGCTGAGATCCGAGCTGCACGCCCCAGTGTCCTGGAGGTGTACAGGTCCTGCAGAGATGGGAGTCTGCAGCCAATCACCTTCTCAGCAGAGCGCACAACACGCTGCAGTCTCTGTTTGTCCCTGATAGTGGCTCCAGCGTACCACACGGTGATGGAGGAGGTGAGGATGGACTCGATGATTGCAGTGTAGAATTGCATCATCGTCCGTGTTGGCAGGTTGAATTTCTTCAGCTGCCTCAGGAAGTACATCCTCTGCTGGGCTTTCTTAATGACGGAGGTGATGGTGGGCTCCCACTTCAGGTCCTGGGTGATGGTGGTACCCAGGAAGCGGAATGAGTCCACAGAGGTGATGGGGGTGTCAGTCAGGATGATGGGGGGGAGTGGGGCTGTGTGCTTCCTGAAGTCCACAATAATCTCCACTGTCTTCTGGGCATTCAGCACCAGGTTGTTGTGGCTGCACCAGGACACCAGACGTTCAACCTCCCTCCTGTAGGCAGACTCATCCCCATCCGAGATGAGTCCAATAACGGTGGTGTCATCTGCAAACTTGATTAGCTTGACAGACTGGTGGGTGGAGGTGCAGCAGTTGGTATACAGGGAGAAGAGCAGAGGAGAAAGAACACAGCCCTGAGGGGAGCCGGTGCTGATGGTCCGGGAGTCCGAGACATTCTTTCCCAGCCTCACGTGCTGCTTCCTGTCCGTCAGGAAGTCAGTGATCCACCGGCAGATGGGATCAGGCACATTCATCTGGGAAAGCTTGCCTTGGAGATGGTCTGGAAGGATGGTGTTGAAGGCAGAGCTGAAGTCCACAAACAGGATCCTGGCGTAGGTTCCTGGGGAGTCCAGATGCTGTAGGATGAAGTGTAGGGCCATGTTGATGGCGTCATCTACAGACCTGTTGGCTCTGTATGACCCTTCCTCCGGAAATCTACAATGATCTCCTTGGTCTTTTTGGTGTTTAAGACCAAGTTATTGTCGTGGCACCATGACTCTAGTTGTTGCACCTCTGTCCTGTAGTTTGTCTCATCGTTGTTGGATATAAGTCCGAGCACTGTAGTGTCATCGGCAAACTTAACAATGAGATTGGACGCGCAGGAGGAAATACAGTCATGGGTGAAGAGAGTGTATAGCAGAGGGCTCAGGACACACCCCTGAGGGGCACCGGTGTTGACCACAAGGGTGGAAGAGGTGTTCTTACCCACTCTGACACTCTGTCTACAGTTAGTGAGGAAGTCCACAATCCAGTTGCACAGAGAGGAGTTAAGTCCCAGTTGGTGGAGTTTGGGACGGAGTTTGTATGGCCGGATGGTATTAAAAGCCGAGCTGTAGTCTACAAAGAGGAGCCGTGCATAGGTGTTCCTGTGTTCCAAGTGCTTCAGTAATGTGTGCAGCACTGTGGCGATCGCATCCTCGGTTGACCGGTTCTCCCTGTATGCAAACTGGTGCGAGTCCAGGGATGGTGGAAAAGCAGCTCTGATGTGTTTAATGACCAGTCTCTCCAGGCATTTGGCGGGAATGGGGGTGAGTGCCACAGGTCTGAAATCGTTCAGACATGTGACATTTGACTGTTTTGGGATGGGAACGATGGTTGCTGCTTTGAAACAGGATGGCACCAGTGAACAGAACAACGAGGTGTTATATATAGAGGTGAAGACGTCCGCCAGGTCCGCAGCACAGTCTTTTAGCACCCGGCCCAGCACTCCATCTGGCCCGGCCGCCTTCCTGGTGTTAATGCTCCGGAACACACGCCTCAGCTCATGAGTGCTCAGGACTGGAGCAGGGTCGGTTGAGGGGAGAGGGGACAGGACAGGGTCGGTGTTCTCCCTATCAAAACGGGCATAAAAGAGATTTAGATCCTCAGCCAGAATAGAACTGTCGGCTGAGGGTGATGGTGTTCTCCTTTTGTAGTCCGTGATAGCCCTGATGCCCTCCCAGACCTGCCTTGGGTTTGTGTTGTTCTCAAACCTGGCCTCGATACGCCTCCTGTGCTGCTGCTTGGCAGTCTTAATGCCTCTTCTCAGGTTGGCCCTGGCAACACTGTATGCCTCCTGGTCCCCGGATTTGAAAGCGTTGTTCCTCGTTCAAATAAGTTGTTGAACTCCGTGTGTCATCCAGGGTGGATTATTAGGGAACACACGGAGTTGTTTCCAAGTTGTTACATTGTCCACACAGAAACAGATGTAGTCCAAGACAGTGGAGGTGTAACTGTCCAATGCGACACGATTGTCAGTGTCCTGCACCTTGAATACATCCCAGTCTGTGCAGTGGAAACAGTCCTGAAGCATCGGAATAGCATCCTGCGGCCATGTTCTCACGGTTTTGGTTGTAATCCCAGTGCTCTTGATCTTTTGTGTGTATATTGGGTGTAGCAGAAGGGAGAGATGGTCTGACAGACCCAGGTGGGGATAAGCCTGGGCTCTGTATGCATTCGCCATGTTGGTGTACACCTGGTCCAACGTTCTATCTCCTCTGGTAGCACACTTCACATTTCGGTGGAAATTGTGAAGTACAGATTTCAGGTCCGTGTGATTAAAATCCCCAGCCGCAATAAAGACACTGTCCGGGTGTGCTACCAGGCTGTTATTGATGCTGCTGCTCAATTGTGCTAACGCTAGCTTAGCATTAGCATCTGGTGGAATGTAAACAGCGCAGATGTAAACGGCAGAAAATTCCCGAGGGAGATAGAATGGACGGCACTTTAACACCAACAGTTCTACCTCTGTACTGCACAGTCTTTCCGTTACCGTGACGTTCGTGCACCAAAAGTTGTTAATATAGATGCACAGCCCCCCGCCGGTCTTCTTACCCGAGTCCGCAGACCTGTCGGCTCGATAGGCGGTGCGGCCTGCTAGATCAATAGCCGCATCGGGAATGGCGCTGTCCAGCCAGGTTTCAGTGAAAATCATGCACGAACAGTTATTAAAAGTCCGTCGAGTGGCGATCTGCAATCGTATTTCATCCAGTTTGTAACGGATTGAACGGGCATTGGAGAGGAATATGGTCGGGAGTGGTGGTTTAAACGGACTAGTCTTTAGCCGTGCCCACAGGCACAAGTGGCGATCTGCAATCGTATTTCATCCAGTTTGTAACGGATTGAACGGGCATTGGAGAGGAATATGGTCGGGAGTGGTGGTTTAAACGGACTAGTCTTTAGCCGTGCCCACAGGCCTCCCCGCCTGCCTCTCTTCTGCCTCCGCTCGCAACGTCTCCTCCTGCGGCTTGCTGTTGCGGGTAGCCCCGGGGGTTGCTTAACGATCTCCGGGGGGATGAGATACTCGGATGTTAGTTGAAGATCTCCACGGCTTAGTTGTAGTAGATCATCTCTGTTGTATTGGAGTAACCCCAGACCGTGTGAAATAATACCCAATACCACCAAAAGTGCAAAAGTATAGGAGCTCCGGGCCGCTGCGTCTGTGCGCGCC
Source organism: Perissodus microlepis (assembly GCF_051167445.1). Taxonomy (NCBI): domain Eukaryota; kingdom Metazoa; phylum Chordata; class Actinopteri; order Cichliformes; family Cichlidae; genus Perissodus; species Perissodus microlepis. The sequence continues at coordinate 28,126,194 of NC_140472.1, forward strand.
GCCATCTTAGATCAGTTTATTGCACCAGCATGCATCTGCTCTTATATAACTATCATTAGCTTATAACTTAATGTGTTTAAGGTACGTGGAACTAAAAATAAAGACAAGATGATAGTTTATTAAACTTTTAATGAAATTTCTAGTTTGAAGCAACAAACCGAAAACGAATATAACAAAAGTGCTCACAACTATATTGAACTTTGGGACTATATAGTCAGTATAGCAATCTACCCAAGATTATTGTTCATAGCCAGGAAAGTTAGCTTTTCTACATGTTCTGCAGAAAGGCTTGCTCTTTTTTGAGAGCAGATGTTCCCTGCTGTGGAGAAGATCCGCTCCGATGGGGTGGAGGTTGCAGGAATGCACAGAAAATATTTAGCTAGCTTTGTGGGGAAACGTCCCTCATTTTCGCTCCACCATTTAAGAGGATCATCCTTTTTAGAAACTGTGGCTTCTTTAAAGTACAGCTGAACTTCACTTCACTTCTCACAACTTGGACATCTTGGTCCTCCTTAGATGCTTCTTCCTCATTGTCACCCTGACTGTCTGTGTCAGACTCAAGGAGTCTTTTCAATCCTACCTGAACCATTGGCCGTCTGCACTTTTGCATGCACATGTGTCCCAGCATTTGCTTCTTTGACAGCAAGCACTTCAACAGTCCCCTGCACTGATGACATCTTCAGGAGCCAAAAGCTTCAACTTTCTGTATCCGGGGTCTAAGGCAGCTGCGAGAATAACAGGGTTTTCTTTGTCTGCTGAGAAAGTGGATATACTCCCCCATCTCTATGTTATGCCTTTTTCTGCACTGGTAATGAAAGATTTCCCTGAGCTCGTCTCCAGTTGGCTTTGGTGTACAGCCCGTGTCAGCCCTTTGACCACCTGTGGAAGACCTGAAACGGTTGTGTACTGCTGTCCACTAAGGTAAACAGTAGCAGTCTCAAAAGGTGCCAACCCTTGCTTCAGTTCTTCAAGCAGCACCCACTGCTCTGGCTTCAAGTCGAAGTAGTGTTTCCCCCTTGGCGTTACCTCGGGATCTGAAAGAGTGGCAGTGAGAGAGGCCAGCGCTGTTCGAGGAGTCTCTCTATCGTGTGGAATGTACTATTCCATCTTGTACTGACATCTTGGATCAGTGTGTTTTTCTTCACATTCATTTGCTCCTGTTTAATTTTTAGCCTTGTACTAGCCAGCTCACTTCTCTTGTATTGACTATGAGCTGGAGTGTGTGTCCAGCACAGCGGATAGAGGCCCATCCATGTTTTTCTTTAAGCAGTCGCATTGCTGCCACCATATTGGAACCACTGTCATGTACTACTGCTTTTATTTTGGCAGGCAAGATGTCAAACTTTGTTAGCACCTCTTCCATCCATGTCACTATATTGGCACCAGTATGCCTCTCCTCAAGAGGCATGGTGTCAAGGATGAAGCTCTTCATCTTCCAATCTTCACTCAGGAAATAGCAAGACACACCAAGGTAGGCCTCTGTTGCACGACTGGTCCAGATATCAGCAGTCAGGGTGAAGAAACCTTTGACACCACCAAGGGTCTGCTTTACCTAAAGATATGAGATGATTTGGAACAATAGTAAGCATTAGGGAAATATATTACAGTATATTTTTTCATTATTAACGCTAACAGCACTAATAATAAGTAATAAGTAGCTCGCTGTTTACGCTAATGTTAACAGCTAACTAGCCAATTAGCTTACCGAGATGACTGTACCACTTCGTCGTCGGATGCCACGACGTGCTTCCTTTTTAGATGCTCGTGCATTGCCGTCGTACTGCCATGGAAGGCAAGTTTCATTTTGCAGATTTTGCATTGGACCCTCTTTTCTTTTGTTTTGTCAAAATGCTCCCAGACTTTCAAGTTCCGTTGCCGAGTAGCCATGATAACGGAGACTGCTTCTTCTTCTTCGTCTTTGGCGTTTAACGGCATCCTTGTAGATGCATTGCCGCCATCTTCTGTTTCAGTCCGTTATTACACTCTTAAATACTACTGTTATTCCTGCACCTTTCAGGATTTTACGACGCTTCAAACAACGCATCGACTATTAAATTAGGCGTCGATGATTTTGATAGTCGACATAATCGTGACTAGTCGACTAATCGTGGCAGCCCTATTGCTGATTACACTGATTTGTTGTTTAGTTTTGCATTGTTACATAAAGATACATGTTAGAGGGCTTTTTGGGTTGTTGGCGCCCTCTCGTAAGGATAATTAGATTGCAGATAGGGGGCAGGTGCTAATAAGAATTTATTCTTCTTCCTGCTCCTTTTCACCCATGGGCGCAGTGTTATATTAGTGGGAAAGAGGATTTGTTTGTAGGAAATGAAACACTGTTGAACCATGTGTGAAATAAATAAATGAAATGAAATGAAATCTTAGCAAACATTGCGTTTTTTCTTGACATTCATTTGATTTTTTTTTTTTTTTTGGTATATCTGTCATTTCATGAAATATTAGTTGCAAGTTGTTCAGACTGGTGTAGGGAACAGAGTTAAGCCAAGAACTACACAGTGTAGGGAACAGTTGTGATTCGCAGATGATCAAATAGTAATTTAGGGAGTGCTCGATTTGCTTTTATTTTTGTGTCAGTGTTACTTTATCATGCTCAATTAATTGTGGGAAGCCATGACCAAGATTAAAATGTGTTTGATTGTTCAGCCCTGTGACATATTATGTTGAAAAAGACCAACTTGGCTAGCACCATGGATCAGTTTTCTTAAGGTTCCATGGGACCCTTAAGAACCAAAGAAAACATCTTTGTGTGTTCTCCTGTTGTGGTTTAATGCTCAACAAGCATAACCTATAAGAAACAAAAACGCACAAAAGAAATATTATCTCTTAATCCGCATTTTTAAAATGTCTTTTTTTTGGTTCAGGGAAAAAGTTTTTTTGGAACTTGTTTTTGCATAATTTAAATGGTTGTTAGTTTTACCTCTAGAGAAATTCACTGAAAGCAAAAGAATTACACTGAAATGAAAGACAAGCTTTTCAGCTCTGCAGGGCCATGCTTATTTAGTCTAATGATGTCACTATCACAGAGTTAAGCCAAGAAACAATATTTGAAAGGAAAACAGCACAGCTAGAAATTTGATGTTTACCAAAATACAAGATCGACTAAATACCAGCAAGGGGCAATATGGTAAGTGATGTATGAGAAGGAAAGGTGCATGGAGAGGCGAAATAAGAGAGCCTGAATGATTGACAGTCTGTCTGCTCTGCGTTTCAGCAACTGCGGGGTGGAATCAATGGTTTTACTTGGCTACCCATGGTAAAAACTCATCCCCTCTCCCTACCTCTCTTCAGTTGTTTCTATCTACCTGTGTCTAAAACCGATGCTTATACTCACATATATTTTTGCCTGCTTGATCTTTTTATATACAATAACATTTCAGTAAGCTTATCCTTCCTGTCCCTTAGGTTTTTCTTCCCAGTCTTTATATCCATGGTGATATACAATGAGCCTCTAAAATACGTATTGTACTACTTGCTACTTATTATAAATTCTTATTCATATAATACATTGAAAAACAATGATCAAAATAAATAAAAGCACACATATTAAGAGTACGAATTTTACGAAAATTTGATTAACAACAACAAAATACAGCTTGTTTAAAATCTTCATTAAGGATACTTGTAAGTTTCACAGTGAATACAAAGAATCACATTCTCTTTGAGCTTGTCTTATTGTGCACATAAGAAAGGGAGCAGAAGCTGAGCAAAGTATAGACCAAGTGACAAAGCAACAATAAAAAATCAGCTACAATATAGAAGATTGAGTTAGGTAACTGACAAGGTATGGAAGCAGATAAAGTGTCCCTCCAATGGCCATCTAACCTCTGACCTTTGTAACGAGTGGCTGAGTGTCTAAACGTCATTCAGATAACGAGTTATGGCCCTGTTGACACTAAATGGCAGTCAATGGACAGATAGATGGCCCACTGGGAATGGATGAAGTCAATGGGCAGTGAGAGTGAGTTCCATATTGCATTAATGGGAGCAATACAATATACTAAATGGTATTTAGCAGACACTTTTATCCAAAATGTCTTGAAGTACCTCATTGAGTGCTTTTATTTTTAGAAAGAGTGGCCCCATTGAAAACCAGGGTCCCTTACACCCCAAACCTGTTGGGACTTTGAGTACTTGCCGTGCAGCAATACTGGATTCATATAGTCTGAGTCAGCAGGCAAGTATTCCTTTTTTTAATTTTAATTTTATTTTTATATGCAATAAACAGCAAGGAATTTTATATGAATCAGGGGATTTCAGTAAGTCTACATGGTATTTAAAATAATGAAGAAAAGGCACAGAACCCTTAATTCTCTTGTGTGGGAGGAGAGTTTCACTTCTTTACCATTAGGCAAGCACTGGTGGAGAGGCATTATCTTTAGCAACATTCAAACATAAAATATCCTTTCATTCTTTTGCTACGTGTTAAGAGTCCCTCCAGTATTCATAATTTTCACATTTTCAGAATTCAATTTTGTTTTTATTTCTTTATCTTCTTCATCTTCATCCTAGCGTTGTTCCCGCTGGTGCAGGGTCCGCTCTTCAGCAAAGGTTTCTCCATTAGGTTCTGTCCAAGGCGTCCTCAGGTGATGCGTTGATGGTCTTAATGTCCTCCTTTATTTTGTCCATCCACCGTTTCTTCGGTCTGCCTCGAGGCCGGCATCCTTCTGGGTCGATCATCATTGCCGTTTTTGCTACCGAGTTCTCATCGCTTCGAATCACGTGTCCATACCACCTCAGGCGGGACTCGAGCATCTTTTCCTTAATTGGGGCTACACCTAGTCGCTTCCGTACGTCTTTGTTCGTAACACGGTCCCGTCTTGTAATTCCCAGGCTCCATCGGAGCATGCGCATCTCCATGGTGTTTAGGGCCTGTTCATGTGTGGTCAATGCGGGCCAACATGCGGAACCATACAGGGCTACTGGGCGGACCACCGCTTTGTAGATTTTTCCCTTGAGTCAATCTGGCATTCTTCTGTCGCAAAGGACACCAGTGACCTGTCGCCATTTTAACCAGGCTGCATTTATTCGTGCTCGGACATCGGAGGTTATATTTCCATCGTAGCTGATGACTGAGCCCAAGTAGCGGAACTCTTCTGTCTTCTTCAACTCTTCGTTGTCAATTATGATGGTGCCATCAGTTTGGGGGCCTCCTTCCAGGTATACGGTCTTTTTCGTATTAAGCCGCATGCCATATTCATCGAGCTGGGTCTTCCAGAGTTGCATCGTCGTTTGGGTCTCTTCTCTGTCTTTGCTGGCGAGGAATATGTCATCGGCAAAGAGGAGAGACCATGGATGAGGTAACTGGAGGTTGGCCGTGATGGTATCCATACATAGAATGAAGAGGGGGGGTGACAGAGCTGACCCTTGGTGGACCCCAGCACTAACTGTGAAGGGAGGTGATAGTCCAGCGGCGCATCGGACTGAACTGGTGGCGTTGTCGTAGAGGAGCTGTATCCATTTGAATTATGCCTCAGGGACACCATGCGATCTTAGGGAGTGCCATATGAGGTCATGGGGTACCCTGTCGAAAGCCTTTTCAAGGTCTAGGAAGGCCATATGTACCGTCTTGTTCTTGTCCCTGTGCTTCTCCAGCAGGAGTCGGGCGGCGTGTATGGCGTCAGTTGTTCCACATCCCTTTACAAAACCGCATTGGTTGGGGGTGACGTTGACAATTTCCCGAAGACGTGCATCGATGATTCTTTCGAATATTTTCGTCGTGTGACATAGTAGGCGGATAGGACGATAATTTGAGCATTCGGCTACATCCCCTTTGTTCTTCCATATGGGTATGGTAATGCTGGTCATCCAGACCTTCGGGACTTCCCCTGTGCTGACAATGTTGTTAAACAGTTCTGTCAGGATGGCCGTTCCCAGTTGCCCGAGAAGCTTCCAGACTTCGGTTGGGATATCGTCTGGTCCAGTTGTTTTTTTATTTCTTTATCTAACGGTTCTTTTTTTCTTTAGATGCCTAGTATAGCATTATGTACAGTTTGCACAGTTTCATTAACTAAATTTCCCACTGGATGATACATAATTTGTAAGATGTAATGTTTTTTGTATGCAATTCTTCCAGAGAACATAGCATCAGGATTAACATATTTATTTCTTCATTTCCAAGGAGTCTATTGGTGTGTGAGAGGCTAAGTCCCCAAAAGATTTGAAAGCCACTGAGGTGTCATTGGGTCATAAAGTTGGGAATCACACTTTTGCTACACACTGATAGTGAAAAGAAGAGATAAAGGAGCATGACTGTATGTCTAAGCGAAAGTGGAACCCAAGCTACATGTTGCACTTTTGCTGAAAACAGTTAAATGAACTGCAGCTGTAAGTACAATCACACCCGACACGTTTGCCTCGTGCCATTCATAGATAGACGTGGACATAGTCACATCAAAGATGAGTTTTGGACTTCACATTTTGAAGCATTTTGGTCAGAAATGAACTGAAGTGGATGAAAGGGTGCTAATTTATCGGCTAACATTAGCATACTTAGCAATACTTAGCAAACTGCATTCAGAGTGTAGGGGTGCAACACACAAACACACATCGGATAAATAGAAAAGTACAATTTTACTCACTAAAACTGAAGCACAAACTTCTCAGATGATCTGTACCAGTATCCATTAAAAATATATATATTTACAAGGGCACGTCAGCACATACAAGCAAAGTTAAGAGGTTCTCTTTTAATGACTGAGAAGTAGTGGCTGAGGCCTAGTAAACACCGATTAGCCCCTGTCAGTCTGTCAATCAACATGGCCTCGCCCCTAATTCAGTTATCCCCATGGATGAGATTCTTTTCTTTTTTTTAATTCTCCCCACAACTCAGAGTTGTTATGGCATGTGATTGCAGTCACACTATATGCGTACCTGCCCAACTCTAACTGAATCACGCTCACTTAATTGCGTGTGGACACAGCAAGCAGCAATCACACTTGTCAAATGACGTGGACTCGGGGGCTAAATGCACTCAAGCATGCTATGGATCGCCTTCTGTGAATACACCCTTAAAGTTTTACGTTGCCAGTTTCACAAAAAGAAACTGTAACCTGATGGGAGTACAGTTTTCATCAACAGTAACAGCTACAGATGGGAATGACAAGCAAAATAAGGCTGATATCATCTTTGGCTATATAGTGTAAAAACAATTTATAACTGTAAAAGATGTTAAGGCATGGGGAAAAAGTCATATCAGATCTACAGGAATAGAGCCAGTTAATGGTGACATCACAAAAGACGGCTGCCACGAGGTCCTTTCTTAAGCCTTAAGACACACTTAAATCCAAAACTTCCTTAATTACATGTAGGTGTACTATACACTAGGTTCAATCAGATCACTTCACATGGAGTAGTAATACAGAGCTGTAAAAGAGAATACATTTTATGGAAATTACTTGTCATTTAAATATCTCAGCATGTGATGTAAAATTTTCCTATTCACCTGATTTGGAGTTTTATAGTAAAGTCTATAAAAATCAACCATTCTGGCATCTCTGTGGTATTTTAAGAAAAGGAACAGTGCCTTTGCTGTTGTAGACAAAAGTCTTCATCATTATGCCTTATTCACTTTGCTGTAATTAAATATAATAAATGTCACCTTTCCCTTCTTTTTAGTTTTATATTCTTCTCTACACTTTCACACGTTTAAAGCAGAGCACTGCACAGATCTTGGGTAGATGCTCAAAAGATTAGCAACCACATCAAAGAGATCAACAGCACTATCTCTACAATAATTGATGAGTCCACCACAGTTTATTTGAAGTGTGAGTCCAGCAAAAGTAGTAATCCCCCTTTTGAATTTCTGGGCCTTGGGGAAAAGACCTGACCAAAGGTCTAAATAACTGTAAGCTACAACTTAAAGTTTCATGTTGATTCCCAGTAACTCAGATCCTTTAGCTGTATTTGATGCTGGGTCAGAAGTGAGGGGTGGCTCAGATATATTCAGGCAGTAACACAGTACTGTCTAAATCACAGAATTAGGCTGCACTGTATCACTGAAGTTGTAGACTTGTACTATGCAAGCTATGGTCTAGAATATAATATTTCCCAAACATGTAAAGAAGTTCCCAAAGTGACATATGGGACAGCTGTAACTATATATTTATCACAACTAAGAAACAAATAATGCAACAGTACTGTAGTTTTAGTACTACACTCGATTAGATAACAGTCTTTTGTTACAAGGCAATTCTTTGAAACACTTGTTTCTGGCATTTTTATAGGATTTGCTAACCATAAGAAATGTAAAATATATCAGGAGCTTTACTCTTTGATAACATTTTAATATGACATAATCACACAGACAGTGCAGAAATTATAAATACAATATGTCACATGGCCCACACTTTCTGCAAGCTCATGTTGTAGGTATAAAATTTCCATTCAAACAACCTGCCACCCTGGAGCTTCAGTTGCAGTGTTGATGTGTATTGCACAGTCAAATTACCATAGCAAATTTACATTTTCTGCTTGTGTGTGAAAACAATTTCGCACCCATACCCAGCACGCTACAAACTCCTCATTTTGTCTGTTTCAATCACCACTGTATTTTGCTATGCTGTTTCCACCCTTTCTGACTTTCTTAGCCCCCTTGCCTACCTTATTCCTCCATATCTTCTTTTTGGTGCCACCTTTCTCTGTGCTTGTTCAACCCAAGTGTTTCCCAGCTTCTTACCTTAGCTCTTATTGTTGGCTGGATTCAGAGCCAAAGGTGGATCTAGAGGAATCAGAGGTGTCAGGATGTGGAACATCTTTTCAATGCCACAATACCCGGAGGACTTTGTGTGACCATGCCAAAATCAATCAGCCTTCTATTCATCATCTAACCCTGTCTTTAAAAGTCTTTGAAGATGTCTTACCTAAGTTGCCTGCCTGAAGGTTTCAATGTTTTGCTGCTTTTTCTTTAAACAGTTACATTATTCTCAATTCATATGTGATAAGCTGTTAATGAATATAATCTGTAATATATTAATTCTCAGTACTTAAATGAATATATCAGACTCGCCCAATTCTTGAGCTATATTACTCCTGTCCAAGCTTCGTAACTGCAAAAATGTGAAAGTGTAATATTAAACTATGTAGCAGATGATGTATGCATCATGGAGACATTTCAGTGGACAATTTGATGCTGTTGGATGCTGTTTTGTTTTATGTGAGTCATTGTCAGTGACATAGAAGTGGAGCTGCAGGTGTGGCTGCCAAGTAAGAGAAAGAAAAGCTGTAACTCTGAAGCATACCAATTATAACAACACTTTTAGAGTTGCCAGGTTTGGAAAATGAATCTTATCTCATACCGAGATTCCCTTATGTTTTTTTCCCCTTAAGTTTTACTTAAGGAAGAAGAAACATTTTGAAACTCTGAAACTTAAGGCTTATAAGAAATTAAAACTAATTAAGACTTTTGCAAAGTATTCGATTGCACGTTTTAGCCTATCTAGAAGGTCAACTCTGGAAAGAATATGTTTTGCAGACTAAAATATATGCTCTGCATGAAAATACACGATGACAGTTTCAAAGACAGAGGGCCAGGTAGAGGGAATATATACTCAAAACTTCATTTGAAATCTGAAAAACATAAACAATGTGAAAAGGGGATCAAAGATCAACTGGATAAGACTGGTAGAAAAATGAAGAAAGAGGCTGCGCTGAGTGTTTGAGATTTCTGATAGGAATGCCTCGGGGCCTGCAAAGAGAGGAGAGCAGAGTGCAAGTGAATCCGCCTCATGATGTCTTCCTTTTCTCTTCCTCTTTTCCTCCTCCACCCTCCTCCAATCGGTCTCATGAAATGTGACGAAAGGAGCTTTCCTAAAGTTATCTCTTAAGTTAGAAAAAAGGGTGCCAATGTAGCAGCAGGTGTCTCTAAGGCCTCACATCATAACCATTCCTGCTCTGTAATGATCTCACTACACCAAGCCTGTGTGTCCTTCTCCCTGCTTTTCAGTCATCTCATTGCCTCAGATATCAGCCTGTTATTTGTCTGACAAACAGACTTTTTCATACAGTCCTTCAGAGCTACTCAGAAAAAACAGATCTTCACTATTTTCCATCTTCTACAACAGTGTTTCCCAAATGTCATGCATAGTGGTTAGAAGTCTAGGTATACTGTGGAATTTGGTAATAATCATCATTATTGCAATATTTCACTCACCCATCCAGTTAACTATTTATCCATTTTGGGGTTATCAGAGGGGCTGAGCCTATCACAGCTGTCTCTGGGCAAGAGGCACAATACACCCTGGAGAGTTTGCCAGTCCATTAGAGGCAGATTGTCATTCACACTCACATACACACCTATTGCCAATTTAGATTTACCAGTTAGCAATATTAATATAATGCTCAATTTTAATATTTAAATACACCAAAAATTCTTTATCACTAGACCCTAAGCTTGTTCTTTTAGTTGTTGGATGGTGGGAATTATGAATTACCATTACAGAGTAAGTGTTAAAGGAGCCATAGATGGAGTTTATTTAGTGAGAATCGTGGTGGAAGTTTATCAGGGCAGACTCAGATTAGCTATGTTACTCTGTTTCCTTTAATTTTCTGTCAGAGAAAGAACAATAGTGAATAATCCTCTTCAATCATCACTAATATTATAAACTCATTCTCACTTTACACAGTATGTACCTGCTGCTAAAGTATTTGGTATATTATTGGCAGAAAGACAAAATGAGAGCTTCAAAACACAGATCTCACAAAAACACACATGCTGGACACCAGCCTGAAGTGTTTGGCCTGATGGCATGCGAATCTGGTGCTATGATGAAATACCATATGGTCTGGTGTTAAAATTGCTGATTGTTAATACTTCAATTAACTGCCTCTAAACAGAAATGAAACATTTTTAAAGACAGCAGTGTAACCTGCTTCATCTTTCCTTGGCTCTTTCCAGTGCATTTTATATATTACTGGATTTCCTTCCACTTTCTTTGGATTTTCTCCCAACCGCAAGCCTTGATCTCCTATCCACCCCCATCGCCAACCTCTATAAGAATTTGCGTCACCATTATTCAGAGGGCCACACACACAATACAATATGTGTCTCACATATTGTAGCCCCCACACACACTCCATGATTAACGACAACAAAAGAGCCTTTTGCTGTATTGAGATTGTTATCATTTGATGCATTAATCTCTCTCTACATCCTCCTCTCCCCTCTCCTTCAAATCTTAGGTAAAGGAATCACTTTTCTGCCTATCTTTAGTTGTTGAAAGAAATATAGAAGACAAAAGCAACCTGTATTTTATACAAGAATAGAGAGAATTTAAACAATTCTTTCAAAGCCACCCTTTTTTAAATATTAAATCTCAGCAGTGGACAACTCAAGCCATGGTTTTAAAAGCCACGTGTGTAAACTGTTTTGTGGTATGCTACTAATCTGAAAATAGTCTTTCACTGTAGATCCAATAGAGAGACTCTCATGGTGTGCAATAAAATGTAACAGTTTTGAGTTTATTTTATTTTAGCCAAAAACAATATGTTAACCTTTAGACAGAAGTGTCTTTATTTATTTTATGAAATATTCAAGGGCTGACAAGGGATCTGAGCTTAATTTCTTAAGACTGCTTCAGTGGCATTTGAGTAATGCAGCAGAAACTTTATTTTGTACATTTCTAGTCACTCAGGTCGTGAGGGGAATGGGTTTAAATATGTTTTTCATTTACAGCTGCTGTCCATAGTTGCTATTCATCCACCTTAGTTGTATTATTCCTGAAATTCCTGAAATTTTCATGCTGCATCATACAGAAAAAATCATGAATTATAATTAATCACTAGCATTCAGTTAGTGATTCACAACAAAGTTGAAATTAAACTTCTACTTTGGACCTCTGCATCTCCATGGTGATGGATGATGCACATTATTGATTGCTACATCAATAAGGTGATGACATTGCCACTGAGATGAACTTTAGTCACCTCAACGTCCCCCAAAGTGCTGATGGAGGAATGAGTTTGCATGTTATTCAAGCACATATGCAAACACACACACACACACACACACACACACACACACACACACACACACACACACAAGTGTGCAAGTGCATTACTTATAACAGGTAACAGTTTGTTACACAAAGAAACCTACTTCCAATCTATTAGTTGCATTTGTATTAGTGTCTAAGATGTTTCTTTTACCATGAGGTTGTTTGTGACCTAACAATATTTGCCAAAGGGACAAAGCACAAGGTGATTATAAATTATGACATCTTTTGTGTGCGACTAAGCTAAAACTTTAATCTTCTTTCAAAACTGAGTTTTGTTCTGATGTCAAAACTCGAAGAAAGCTAATGAAGACAATTCCAGAAATGCTGGTTTGCAGCTTAACCAAAAAAGCTGTAGGCAACTGAAGACAATCACACAAAACTCATTCAAAACACAGAACGCGAAGATGAAATAATCACTTCAATTTCACATCTCTTTCTCTCAGACTAAGATAACATTACAGCTTCTTCTTTTGATGTGTGCCTGGAAGGTTGAGTCAAGGGTTTGGGGATGTTTTGATGAAGTACTCCTTGAAAGTTTGGTTTCAAACTCAAGAAAATGCAAAATACAAGCTGTATTTCACAGTGATGACTGTGCAATGGGATTCATATCAAAAGCTGCCCCTCTCTTTGGAAAAAAAACTACATCTGTGCCCTTATATCAATATCAATCTTAATATCATTAACTCCTTTTCCAGTGCGCTTGATCTGTTTTTGCTTTTTATCACATGCATTTTTTCTATGTCCTCCTCACCTCAGCTGCTACATAATTCCATGAGATGACCTAACTGTGTATTTTTTCTTGGTAACTATTCAGGCAAACAATGAAAAGCACATGTGGAAAAAAACTAAACTGTCATGTGGACAAAATGGGACAAGACATTTATTTTCAACACAGACATGAATTACACTGATCATCATTAAACAACGCAGTCTTCTTCTGGGTAACTGGGGCCTGGTATTCACGTGTTTGTGACTTTTACACATACCACCTAGCTAAACATTATTTCAGTGAGGACCACCTCCAATGGCAACACCACTCTTTAATAAAGCAGCTTTCCCTCAAAGTCCTTAGGAGGAACATGATTCTGGGATTGATCATCTGATAGATCCAGATCCAGACAGCTAACACGACCAAGCTAAACAACATCTAGTGACAAGCTAACCGGCTAATGCCGGGCTCCACACTTTCCATTTGATAAACAGTTTGATTACCATTGATTGATTTCCATTTATACAAAAATAAAAAATGCTACTCTTCCCAGATGCTACTCATCCCAACTTTGGTGAAACACAATGGTCGCCTAATGGGTCTCTACCAAACTGTGCCCAAGGTCAAAGTTAAGCCGGTCATTTTACAGGCACATTCCATTCTCACAGCATAAAATTCATGCACACTACCTGCAGTTTCATCAAGTTCTTGCTCATACCATTTAGTAAGGTTGACAATATAAAATCTTGATTAATTTTGCATGCAAAAAATGTAAAAGAATGAACTTCATTGAATATCAAATGGCGTGATCATTTGAAATACCACTTTAACCACATGCTGCATACCACTTAAAATCTGGTATAATTTGTCATGAAGTGAGTGGTCTTATTCGTTGATTCCAAAATTAAGAAGGAATGTCTGGAGCCTTTCTGTAATCATTATGATAACATCAGAACATCAATGATTTGACAAGCTGGTGCATTCATATATTTTCCTCTTTTTTGCCCATGGTTGTCATACTCCTTAAGCACATTCATTTGATGGTGAATTAGATAAATTTGTCCTAGATGTAGCTGTTTACAAGCTTCCTTGTCCTCTCTTTGGATGTGAATTCTTGTTAGCTTGTTCAATACATTCAAACAATGACAGCAAAACATGTGAATTTCTTTTTGTACTTCACAGATAACCCATGCATTGTAATGGCTCATTAGCTGAATAAGAAATTCTGGTTTATTACTGATAAAAAAAAAAAAAAAGTGACACTGTTGTAAAAAAAATAATTCTGTTTTAAAAAGAATTTTGGCCGTTCTTAATATCAGTTCTTCTCCGCACTTCTGTTCTTGCAAAATGTCACCGTCACAGCCCAAGTATCCCTGATTATCAGCCAAGATCAAAGAGCTTATAATGTTCATCTAAGAACTGCTATTAGAACACCTCATTAAGATTTGATTAAAATAACAAATTTAAAATAACATCTTAGATTTTGCATATGTGGTCAGTCCATCTAATTAATGCTTTTTGTGAAACTTACTCTGACATTTTCCGAGATGTGAGCACCAACCAGCCATCTTTTCAGCTAAAAATTGGTTCCAGTAACCCTGAGAGGCAAGCCCTTTGGTATTTTATTGCTGGCTCTGATACTCACAGCGTTTTGATATGACATAATTCCAGAGATAAGTTGAAATTGGTTCTCTGTTAAAATATGTTGTAATATTTATTTTTACCAGTTTGTCTGAAGGCACAATTAGATACATTTTTAAAGGACTCACAACACTTTTAGTGTGTTAGTGTGTCTGTGTCTTAATTACATTTTTATATCCCTTTTCTTAGTGGCCTTTTGAGAAGTTTTGTCACAGCATAGTTGTATAGTAAGATATACTATGCTTCTACTCAAATGTAGGAGCTACTATTCCAATCGCCCTCTAAGTGAATAAATATGAATCTCTAAGCGGTGGGGGGACTCTGCATTTTGTGTAGTAGTAATAAATCTTGAACTCGCAAAATCCACTGTTACAATATGTGGCTCATGTAGGCGTTAAGGAGAGCACTGGAAATGGTCAACATGCATATTATCTAAATTGTGTGCTAATAATAAAGTATAGGACATAAACATGAACATGTGGTTTGGAAATGTAAGAAAAAGATGATTGTAGTCATACGTAGGCTGGGCTATTGGTCACTAACAGCAGAGAAACCCCCCACCCCCACATACTTTCTGGCTCTATGTGTAACAGGCCATTATTTCTACCTTTGCTATAAACAAACAGAAGTCTTCTTTTTCGTCTGTGTCTAAATCCCTAAAGGTCTTTTTCATTTGAACATAAGCACAATTGAAGCTTAGTGTGTGTGTATTTGTTTGTTTGTTTGTTTTTGTTGTTTGTTTGTTTTTCAGTGAGGACAGCTAAAAAAATATTGCATAATGAAGTTCATGTCTTAGGCTTTTCCTTCTTCCTTCTATCCTCTTTCATCCTTGTAAGTCATTCCTTTTTTCTCTCTTCTAGTTGTGTCTTCTTCCTTATTGCCTTTACACTGCATTTAACCTGCTTCCTCTCACCATCTCCCCTCCAAGCTCCATGCTAATCATGCACCAGACAGTTCCACAGGTCCCCAATTCCACTTCAAAGGGCAAGAATTTCCTCCTTGTCTGTAAGAGGACCTGTCAACCCTGCCTGCTTGCCTACCTACCACAAATAAGGAGCAAGACGCGATAGGAGGCATAAGGAGAGGATGTTGGGGAAAAAAGGATAAAGGAAGAGAAGCAAATAAGTGTCGAGTAGGGTTCTCGAGGACAAGCAGAGAGGTACTGTTGGTTCTATATAGGTGGTACTTCACCAAATGATTTGTGTCAGCATCGAGGTATGTTTTTGTTAAACGTGTATTAAAAGTATCCACGTGCCCATGCCTGTTAGGAAAAGCTCACGTCAGCACTTTGCTAATCTTAAAGTTGGAGTAAAAAAAAAGAAAAAAAGAAAAAAAAAAAGAAACGTACTCAGGACCATTTCATGGTTAAGAAAAAAAAGCTTTACCTAGCGATTTCTATTTGAACTTTTCTTGCGCTCTGCCTCTTTCTCTATCACTGTTTCCTCTCCTCCCTCCTCCTCAACCGCGTCTCCACCCTACAGGAGGAACAAGCGAGAGGCGCAGTGTCCTGTTCCTCGTCTCGTTTTCGGAGCATGAATTAAAGTTGCATTCCGTGCCGCCATTGTTAGGGTAATAAGAAAAAGTTATCTTCAAAGGGTTCGGGTGGTGAGAGAGGAGAGAGCCAGGGGGATGGGAGATGAAGTGTGTGCGTGCGTGTCTGTCTGTGTGTGTGGATGAGTGTGAGTTTTGGTTAGAGGAGAGATTTTTTTTTCATCCTTCTAATGCGTGAAATTACACCTGCCACCTTTCTGTCTGTGTGCATGTGTGTTTGTGTGCACATAATCACTCACCTCCCTATTTGTGTGTGTGCTCATCCACATACTAACACCGACATGCATAGCGCACACCTAACATTGCTGCAGTTTGGCACATACACTCCGAACAAAACACAATCCTAGTGTGTGTGGTTGAAAGCTATATTTCTCAGAACATATCGCGCAACACTATATTCTTATTAACAGTTCAAATTCCTATTAACAGTCAGTCCCAGGTAGTAAGTTAATTAACTCTCTGCCCTCCTTCTCCCCTGGCTATCAGCACACAGGTAGCCTTTCATGTTGCAAGAGATAGAGGGAGGGACTGAAGGGAGAGAAGTCAGGAGTGAGATGGAGGAGAGACGAAAGCATGAGGTGTAATGAGGAAAAGGTGCAGAAGTGAGAGAGGAGGAAAATCATAATGGGAAAAGAAAAGGACGAAGGATGAAAAGAAAGAGACATATGAGGGGTGAGGCAGAGAGGTAAAAGGAGGGGAAGGGGTGAGGATAGAAACATGAGCTAAATTGGATTTGGATGAGGAACGGCTGAGAGGGCTGTAAAGTGGCAAAGACGTTGAACAGAATGTAAGAAGGGTTTTTTGTTTTTTTTTTTCTTTTTGAATTTCTTCATCTTTTTTTTTTCATGTTCAGCATTTCAACACCTGCTCAGAGCACAGCAGGAGATGAAACAAATGAAGAGGGAGGCACAGGGGGAGTGAGCTGAGGAGGGAAGCGCTTGGAATGAAAGCGGTTAGTTTTTGATCTCTCGTGTACTTTAACCAGCCTGACTTCCGGATCATTCTCTTCACAGAGGGGCTATAGGCTCTGGACAGCTTTGCCTCAAATAATTTGACCAAGGGCTAATGCTCAACTTTTCTGTTATTAAGATTTCAGACCTCTTATCGTATATCAAAAGCATCTCCTATTGGAAAATGGTCTGCTGGTTTTCACATTCAAAATAGTAGATAGCCGGCTTCTGGTTTGGACTCAGTTTTAGTTTCATTGTTTTTATATTGTACCAGCAAGATGCAGCTTCTTGTTCTAAAAGATGAAGACTTCTTGGAGTTCCTGGAATGGCCCATCTGCAATGGCCCCAAAAGCAATTTAGTCCCATCAACTTCTATTTTCATCAGATGCAAACATTTCTTCAATTTAAATTTTATTTAAGTGTTAAAGTTATATATAATGAGGACATAGCCACTTTGCCCATTTGTCTTGTTCAAAATTAGCATACCATTTAAAAACACATTTACTTACTGATGCATCTTGCTAATTTAATTACACTATAAGCCATTATGGTAATGCTTTGTTCCCAAAAAGCAACATGAGTGTGACCAAAATGCCAAATTTGAGGCTTCTAAAAAGGACATGTAACAGTGGCTACATTAATTTTATCTTACATTATATACAGTATGTGGAGAAGCTGTTTTTTACCCAAAATACTTTTATCTTTGTGATAAGGCTCTTTAGTAGCTTGAAAAACATGGAATTTATTGCCCAAATCATTTAGACACAAATGTTACACTTTTAATATGAACTTGACACCTGTGTACACTATTTCTGTCCTGCTAGCTGGTAAACTCATGCATAATTCTCTGAAGTCGTGCAATTTGGTGTTAAAGTCATCTTTGTGTTTTAATGTTGCACAATGATGAAATCATTTATATGAATTTTATTTTGACACCATTTATATTTTTTATTTAATTTTCTTCCTTTTTCTATATTTACATCTTCATAAGAACACACATGCTTTTTACCTGCACCAGTGCATTTTATTTTATTATGTTGTAGACACACCTTGAAGGTGTAGTCTCTTCCTTTCCCTTAAGGAGATGGTTAGTCAAGGTTGACTTTTTAAACCATATGCATAGTTCATCTTCCGTTTCAGAATACAATACTAACTTTTACCATGCATTACATACATGTAAGGTCCAATAAACATCTCAAGACAAAATTTTTATCCCGGAAATCGTTACTGATATTGTTGAATTCTGTCTTTGGCAACATAGCTTGAGACCAGAAGAAGTTGTTAAAAAAAACACCACACACACATCAAAGCAAGAAAATGCAAAGAATTTGATCAGTTTTGTTGCTGATTGGTCAGAATGCCTATAAACAGATTAAATAGTTATTCTAGTCCTTAAACATGATAATGGGCATCACAACAAAGTGCGCTACCTCAAGCTATAAAAATAAGAACAGCCAACTGAAAATGAGATGAAGCGTACATACTTAGACAGAGACAGACACACACATTAGAAACAGCACTGATATTCACCGTGGTGAGTTACATGAGTTTGCATTTGATCTCACTGGGTCTGATTTTATTGTACAAGTGCACCAACTGTGTGTGTGTGCGTGCGTGTGTGTGTGTGTGTGAGAGAGAGAGAGAGAGAGAAATGGTAGTGATAGTGTAAAAAATGTATATCTGTGTATGCTTGTGTTGACCTGCTTGTATATCTAAGTGTATCCCACAGGCCTGTTTTCAACATGGCCTTCATGGTCTCAACTCGATAAACAGGTCATGGCAGTCAATTAGCTTACACAAAATTGATCCAACCATCTGCGCGTTTGATTGTCCGTGTGTGTGTGCGTGTGTATGTGTGTGTCTGTTTCTCAATCAATGTTCATTTTTTATTGGCAAAACCATTATTCATTTAAATGAGTGACTGCAAAATTGATTTTAATTTAAAGCTCAGTATAATTCAGTATAATTTTATATATACAAAATTCCCTTCTCGCCCCTGCAGGCGGTCTGTCCTTCAAGCTCGGGTCCTCTACCAGAGGCCTGGGAGCTTGAGGGTCCTGCGCAGTATCTTAGCTGTTCCTAGGACTGCACTCTTCTGGACAGAGATCTCCAATGTTATTCCTAGGATCTGCTGGAGCCACTAGCTTGGGGGTCACCGCACCTAGTGCTCCGATTACAACTGGGACCACTGTTACCTTCACCCTCCACATCTTCTTGAGCACTTCTCTGAGCCCTTGGTATTTATCAAGCTTCCCGTGTTCTTTCTTCCTTATGTTGCTGTCATTCGGAACCGCTACATTGATCCCTACGGCCATTTTCTTTTGCTTGTCTACCACCACTATGTCCAGTTGGTTAGCCACCACCATTTTGTCCGTCTGTATCTGGAAGTCCCACAGGATCTTAGCTCGGTCATTCTCCACCACCCTTGGGGGCGTCTCCCATTTTTACCTCGGGACTTCCAGGCCATATTCAGCGCAGATGTTTCTATATACTATGCCGGCCACTTGGTTATGGCGTTCCATGCATGCCCCGCCTGCTAGCATCTTACACCCTGCTGTTATGTGCTGGATTGTCTCAGGGGCATCTTTACACAGCCTGCACCTGGGGTCTTGTCTGGTGTGATAGACCCCAGCCTCTGTGCTCAGAGCTTGTTTTTGTGCTGCCATGATTAGTGCCTCTGTGTTGTCTTTCAGTCCAGCTTTGTCCAGCCACTGGTAGGCTGGCACTTTCTTGGTTTTCTGCTGCCTGAGATATTCACTGAGCACGCAGTGGGGCCATCTTCCTGATGGATGTTCATTGTCCCATCCTGGACTGTGGTGCTGACACTCACCAGTCTCTGGCCTCCTTCCTTCCGCTTAGCGTACAGCCTCAGGGTGTTGGACTTGGGGTGAAACCCTCCATGCATGGTCAGGAGCGTCCTTGTCTTGATGTCAGTGGCTCCTATCCCCCTTCTTTGGCCACCTTATTATCCCAGCAGGGTACCTGATCATGGGCAGGGTATACGTGTTGATAGCCCAGATCTTGTTCTTACCGTTCAGCTGACCCTCTGCAGGTACTTGGTAGTTGCAGCTTTCCTAGCGGCCTCTTCATGGCTCCCATTTGCCTGTGGGATCCCAAAGTACTTGTAACTGTCCTCAATGTCTGCAATTATGCCTTCTGGTAGTTCGATCCCCTCAGTTCTGAATACCTTCCCTCTCTTCGTTATCATCCCAGTATTTTTCTGTAGTCCAAATGATATTCCGATGTATATCATGGTGGTGTGGATCAGTGAATTGATGTCTCGTTCACTCTTGGCATACAGCTTGATGTCCTCTATGTACAGGAGGTGGCTGACAACTGCTCCATTCCGTAGTCAGTATCCGTGGCCAGTTTTGTCAGTGATCTCTCTCATTGATCTCTCAGTATTGCTCCGTCTCCAGCCTTGATGGTGCTGTTCTCATATTGTTCCCCTGCCACTGAGAGTACACCTTGGCTGGTTCTGTGGAGAATAGAATAGAAAAAAATGTTCTGCATGGCCGCTGTAGAGAGTTAAAGTTGTGTGTGTTGCAGCAAGAGACTGATATATAACATCTTGTTCTGCTCCAGAATCTGGGTATAGACTGAGATTTTTGCAGGAACCATGAGATTTGGCAGGGTTTCATTTTTGGAAGTTTTGCCTGCCAGTGTCGATACCGTTATTGGCTTGCATGGCCTTTTGGCTGCACCAGGCATGCTGCAATGAAATGGCCTTTGGTGCCACAATATAAACACAAACCAGCAGCTAAATGTTTACTGCAGGTTTTTGGCATTAGATGGGC
The DNA here is from genome assembly GCF_051167445.1 of Perissodus microlepis. Lineage (NCBI taxonomy): Eukaryota > Metazoa > Chordata > Actinopteri > Cichliformes > Cichlidae > Perissodus > Perissodus microlepis. Next base: position 28,146,853 of record NC_140472.1, read on the forward strand.
CCAACCAAGCTGCATAGGTTGCTCATCTGAACTATCATCCTCAGTTTCTGGCTTACCTTCCAATGAAGCTCCTCCTATTCTAGAAGCGACTAGGTCTGAGGCACCATGGATGCTGCACTTCCTTCTCGGTTGGTGCCTCTGCATATAAGAATACAGACTGAAATGAGTGAATCAAAGAAACTGGGGAGGTCTTTGGCACTCTGCTTACTTTGTTTTGGGAAGAACAACCTGTGGGCCTGTGCAGCCATTTCTGAGCCCATGTCAAAAACACTGTGGAATTTGTAAACGATCTCTTCAAAGGAAAGTTTCAAAAACTACTTCAAAACTGTTTATACCCCCCTTAATGCTCTTCCTCACAGCAGTTCCAACAAGAAGGCAATTTTAGATCAATCTGATGAATAGATCTGACGTTGCTGATTAAAAATAAATGAGCATGTGTTAGAAAACCTCCACTTTTCTCTTACTCACCTGTAAAAACAGGTGTTGGTAGCAGCATTTCCGTAGGATCGGGTGGCAGCGATGATAGTGTGACGGTGTGGGGCTCTGATGAACACGTTGGTTAGCCAAAGAATCAGTTACTGGTGTTTGCATCATCACCTTTCTAAATGCTGAATGATTGCGCTCAATTCTCCTGTGATATGCCGCAGACTTTTTAGTGTCGACCAGCTGTTCCTTTTACGTAGGAAGGAACAGGATTGCTAACAGGATCCAAATAACAGGATCCAAGCATGCTGAGTCCATCTTCTTGGCCGGATCATTCTGTCAGGATCTGGACTCAGGTAGGACTCATTCACAGGGCTTCAAGTCAAAGTACAGTGCATTCATTTACAGTGAATAATAATGGTTTCAAAATAATCAGAACACTTGTGATAGTCCCAGACTCCACTTTAAGACTCTCTTAAATCCAAAGAAAGAATGCTCACAGGGAATTCTACGGACAAACCTACGTACAAGGAAAATGCAGGAATATGCAAATAATAACATGCAAAATATGAGTAACTGTATTCCGTTACAGTTACCATTTAAAAAGGTGGTATTCAGAATACAGTTACTTTGTTGAAATAAAGGGATTACATGGCAGTATTTTCCTTCTCATATGTTAGGCTATGCCCTCTCTATTTTTGGTAATTCCACGCCGGTGGAAACCCAAACAAAACACGCATTAAGAGGCTCAAATGCCTGTGTCTCAATCTTATAATGACGTGAAGAAATATTAAAAAAAAAACAATTATTACTCAATAAATGACCATTCAGAAATGGGAGAAGGAAGCATATAAATATAATAATAACCACTGCAGCCAAAAAGAGTGCCTGACAAGCCCAGTTGTAAGCAAGCTATTAAGACTCGACTGTACACTGTGTTCGTGTTTTCCTCCAAAACAATAGGTGCAGTTGGAGCAGCCTTTCAACGCCTCTCTCTGTCTCTCGCTAGCAAAGTTGACCCAGACAACAAAGTAAAGCTAGTTTTCGGCTACGACACGGAACCCGACGTATTAGCCAGAGGTCCCTTTACTACGGCTCGGAGCCGCAAACCTGTTTTATATAGTTATATATATAGTTTTCTATACATGATCGCTGTAAAAAGTGCAGCCTTACCTAATGTCCACCCTACTGTTACTCATTTTATATTAAGATTTAAAAATCTAGTTGGTATTGATATGGTGAGTAACCTTCAGTAACAGTAATAAATCACACAGCAATAGTACATTCATGTAGTTGTAAAAAGCTTGATAATATATTACGTAATCCAAAGTATTCAGAATACATTATTCTCACTGAGTAACGTAACAGAATACGTTACAAAATACATTTTGGGGCATGTATTCTGTAATCTGTAGTGGAATACATTTTAAAAGTAATCTTCCCAACACTGCTCATTGGTTTTACCCATCACGAGATGTTTCTTTTGCGACACCTTGGTAATGAGACACCTTTTTATAGCACATCAGTTGGGACTGAACCAGCTGATATTAATTTCCACTAAGTGGCAGGATTGCTTTCTAGTTGCTGATAGATTTCAGATAATATCATGACTTTTCGAGTCTTGTTCCATCTCCCTTTCTTCATGTGTTCAATACTTTTTCCCTGTGTCATTTCTCATTATTACACATTACTTAATTTATTGACATTTATGTTTTTGATTTCTTTACATGTGTGGATTAGATAGGTTGTTACGAATATCTGTTGTCAATTTTGAATGCATTTCATGTCTCGCAGCTTTAAAAATATATTTACTTAGAAAATTGTTCAGTACTATTTTACTCATTGTACATAGTCATCATAATTGATGTAAAAAGACAATAAAAAGCCTTTCTCACTGGTGTGGTGTGGTATGCATGGAAATCATGACAAAACTGTCCATGCTTTTCAACAATTTTATACTGCACTCAGTTCAAAGATAATTTTTCCGCATTAGCAAATGTTAACAAAAGGCCTGAGAGATGATTATAGTCATGCCACAAGTACACTTTGTGTGAACAAACCTAGCATATGTTTGGTAAGAATTCATTGTTCAGTCTATCATATTATCAAAAAGCAATCTTCTCTCTTGCATCACAAAGTACATCCCCTGATTAAAGTATTAAACCTAAACAGAGAACCCCAGCAACAAAATTCAAAACCTGCTGCAACGCTGTATTTTCAAAGACAGTATTGATTGGTTGGTCAAAAACACCATACGGTTCTTCAGCTTATGATAAGTTATGTAAGTAACATGTTGTAACTTGTGGCTGACATTGTGGAAAGTAGTGAAGAGATTTTTTTTTCATGGGCTCTCGAAAATTGTGACATATAGCATATCCATATTGGTGGGGTAAGTTATTCAGTCCATACATTTCCTCAGAAGGTTGTAGCAGGAAATCTCCAGGGACATAAAGTCAGAGCAGACATCTGGGGAGTGTTTGCTAACAATCAGAGACAAAGGCACACTTTTGAGATTGTCCCAGTTTTCAGTTGTTATGTGGGACGTAGTTTCACAGACTAAGGTTGTGTTCATCCGTTAATTTGTTTACTTTTAAAATGAAACTTCCTTTGTGTCTTTGGGGACTGAAATGAAGATGAGATGCTGTGTGTAGTGCACAATGATGGAAGGTAAAATAGCTGAAACATGGCTGGTATGTTACATGAATGTGTGTGAATGTGTTGTTTCCAAAATAAGGAGATACACAAAAAATGGTTTAATTTACTTCTATCTTAAAGGTAAGACGCTGCTTTTAAACCAGTATTACCTGTAATCAACTGGAATTTATTTAATTAATTACATTTTTATAATTTACAGTTAACTTTCTTCTTTGTCTCTATATGACCACAAAATTTCACTTCCTCCCTCTATTTTTCTATTTCCACTTTATGCTCTAGTTTTTACCTTTCATTTAATCAGACACATACACTCACACAAACACTCATTCCCATCACTATCTGATCAAACTCCGACACTCAGTTGATGATGCTTTCAGCTGAAAGTGTTGCAGTAAATAAAAATAAAATGAAAGAAGGGATGAATAAAATATGAGCATGATAATGAATAAATAAAGGTGTGACTGTATTAATAAGAACAAGTCAGCGGTATCAGATGAATAGAAACCAACACACGCCACCATCGCCTACGCTTAGAACACTGATGAAAGGCTAAGATGTGTGGGTGAGCAGACAGCCCTTCTACCTCTACCTCTTTTTTTTTTTTGCCATCTCCCAAACCCATTTCTTCTCATCCATTATCTTTTTCATACACTTATCTTTTTTATCCAAAAGAATACTAGTTAAACAATTTGCAAAATCTAAGTTGGAAAAAACAAAGAGTGAAATGCCATCCCAACTGTGATAAAAAACAATGCTTTGATTTATCAGGTGGAGAGGTAAAATTAACATGAAATTGCACAGAAAGCAAAGTTTCCTCTTTTGACACTGGTTCTGCATTCTCAGAGCCATCTGAATGCAATACCTCGCCTCATACACCACTGTGGGCATTCCAAAACAGGCTGATCACCGTGGCAACGGTGAAGATTGGTGGTGATTGGCCACAGTCGTTATCATTCCTGTCAGGACAGGTGTGAGCGCTCTCAGTTAAACTAGCTCTTGATTGGTTCAAACTGCCAGGAGGCCAACAAATCCCTAATCAGGCTGTTAGCATATGAAAAAGAGAGGTGAGATAGAGGAAGCAAGAGAGAAGGATAAAGCGATGGAGGTGATTTATAAAGGGGAGAAAGAGAGAGAGTGAAATAAATTGGAATTGGATATTTAGATATTTGTAATTAGAATGATTTGGGATCACTCACATCTCACATTGACATGTGCGAGGATGAATGCATGCATACGCATACACAAACTTTCAGAAGTAATTCAGTCCTATGTACTTATAACTTGTAAACCCTCGCAAGTATGTCTTGCCCGCACATATGGCCCACTCTCTGTATCTGTCTTTGTGTTTGGTTTCATGTACGTATGAGTTTGATAAAGACAGATGGTCTTTGAACACCCAATGGTGCCTTATTATTTATGTACAGACAAAAAACAAAAGAGACAAACAACCAAATTGAAAGTAGTTAACATGATATGTTGTGCACAGATTTCTAGTTTAGATGACCATGATGTCAAACCATATCAAACCCTGAATTTGTCATCTTTTCTTGCACATCTTGCACATAAGATGCACATAAAATTACAACCTAATTACAACACTATAGATTCAAGTGACAGAAACAAATATGCACTCATGGAAGAATGAAATATTTTAATAAAGGTGAGCAGATATAAGTGCATGATGGATGCTACATCTGGGCTGTATTCTGTCCAGATGTCAGGGACCAAGCAGTAAGGCATAGAGGACACAGATGTTTAATTCAAAAATGGGGTTTTATTGACATTAAAATATGAATTAACAAAGAGAGTTCAACTCACAACTCACAAAACCTCAAACAAACATAAGACAAACTGACCTGCTGAAACGATGAGGGAACTTAAATACTGGCTTAGCTAAACCATATGACACAAAAGGGGAAAACCTTCCATACACACAAACGCACAAAGCCTGCCACTTTCAGGGGATAAAGTGAAAATGAAATATAGTTCAAATAATCGGATACCTTCTCGCATGGATGTCACCAGTTAATGTCTTTCTCTGTGTTTGTTCTCCTTTTCTTTTCCCCTTTCTCTATCTTTGTCTTCAGCTTTCAGCCTGCCAGCATCGACACCCAGAGTAATATCAAGAAAAAATATTTTCACTTTGATGTGTGCCATTTTTGTGTGTATACGTATAGGCACCTGTTGTGTGTGTGTAGCATTTCTGTGTGGGTGCATGAAAGCTGTAAGATATATTTATGCATATGCATGAGTGTCTGCATGAAGAAAATGTGTTTTTCTATGTGCAACTATTGTGCAAGTTCTTTGCTGTAAATAGCCGCAACTTTCCTTGTATGTACACATAGGTATCTGCATATAAACCTATCATATCCCTAAGACATAGAGCAGGAACACTCATCTCACATTTGCATCCCTCAGAGCTACACATCAATATTTCTGACTGAGTGGTACGTGGTCCACTCAGATGGGTACTAGGATCACACTCTGCCCACAATGACCACAAATTCCAAGGGGGAGAAAATAGGGAGGAAAATGGCAAGAAAGCATATTTTAAGATATGCACAGGAAACAAACTAGTATGCTGTGTGCAGCTCCTCAGTACAAAGTTTGCATTTGTCCACACAAGTGTGAATAGATCTTTGGTGTCAAATAAGGCCTGTAAGCTAAAACTGTGTATTGTTATATGTGAGAGTGGGGCTGACAGATAGTTTGCCAGCTGTATGTGTGTGTGTCACTGTGTGTGAGAAACAACATCCATCAATTACACTTACCAAGTGGCCCTCTGGATGTCAGGGTCATTTTCAGCACATTTTCCACACACACTGTGGATTCATATTCAAATGCGAAAATGTCTAACCTGATAGTGTTTTCTAACTGAAGGGTCTTGCAGAATTTGACCGCTTGGCCATTTATTTATTCTAAAGTACACTAGGTAGCAAATTTACATGTGTCTTTGCGAAATAACAGTAATTAATATTTGTGTGGGGATGTAAAAACTATTCACCATGCTTGTTGGTAAACTGCAGTAACAAATAACATTATCAAGAAAGAAAGCATCTATCAATATTGTGCAGTAGTTTTACAGGTTCACAGAAAACTGTGGTTTCCCCATGCAATTACCTCAACTTCTCTCATGTGAGTGAAATCCAGTAAGACATGGATAATGTATTGATGAGCTGGCAGGTTAAAGACCATTGAATATCATCTTATACTGTGTTAGACATTACTCTTCTCAGACGCACGTCCTTTGGGTTATCTTTAGAAAATTTCAGTGCAGCATTTATGTGTGAAAACAGCTCAGGGATGGGCTGCTAGGGATAACTTCAGACTTCCTGTTTGACCATAGACGATCATTTTCAGGATGGTATTCTATTATTATAACTGGAAATTGGCAAAAAAAATTCAGCTACTGTGACCGAGCCTTATTAGGCAAAAATGAATCAGTGAAAGAGCTGGTTGATTTGATTGATTGCAATTACAGCAGAGTGGAGCCTGCACACTGTCTGCCACCACCGTTGTAAACAATAAGCTATTTACATTGATGTTCAGCTTATATACTATTTGCAAAATGTGTAACTTTACCCTGGAGACTTTTTTTGCTTCATGTCTGTATCTTAGTGTCTTATTGGTTAAAGGTACTCACGATATTGTCAAATAGCTGAAGACAATTACTTTTTTTTGGTCTAATTTAGAGAAACCACACTTCGAGTTGTTTTATTATCATATCAAAAGTAGTTGTTTAAAAAAAACATCTATATAAAGCCCCATTAGTGCAAATTTGCCGTTTTATCTCCTGAACACAGAGACACTGAGACAACTCTTGACATAGATTTTAGATAAACGGATCAGTTATTAGTAGCTGTGTCACAGGCAGTCAAATCTGCAATTGATGGAATCAATTTAACTGAGCTAATCAAGCTCTTTAACCTGGAGATGATTCTTGTAATTAATGTTCACATTTTACAAACGCACCAACACTCTGACTCAAGAAAAGGAGCAGCACCCATTTATTTAAGACTGAAAGAAGCTCAGACTCTCTCATAAAGTTCCAATGTGCTGCTGGCCTGAGAGAGACATTCACTCACTTTCGCCTGTTTGGTTAGATTTAGGTATCAAAAACTGCATTTGTATATTTAGGCACTGCCAAGGCAGCATTTAACACCTTAGAAATGAGGACACACTTTGTTTTTGACAACACAGGATCTCATACTCTGGGAGGGAAAACAAGTCTTGTCCCAGCTCTGGTCTTGTTTTTTATTCATTTATCTTTTTTAAATCAGTCCTTATTAAAACCAATCATGGGTCAGTAAAAATGAAAAAAGGTGCTACATGGAAAAAACAATTAATGGTTTTAAAAGTGGACTTACACCTGTTGTAGATTCTTTGGTATTGTGACTTTAATCTTAGGTTGTGCTTCTAATAAAACTTGCATTAAAATATTACGCTTACACTAAAATTCTAACTAGTTAACGCATTCAAAATAAAAGGGATCTGGTGTTATTAACTTTTATCTTTTTTCTCATTTCCTATGAGTACAGTTTGGATGCACAGGTTAAGTTGATACTAATTAAAATTTAAAAAAAAAATGCAATTAATATGAATTATCCCTTCAGATAAGCACAGTAGTTTAATGATTAGCGAAAGTTTAATCATAGATATTTTAATGATGTACATTTGGGGCACATCAATTATAAGAAAAAAAATATAGTTTAATTGAACCCAATGTCGTTATCCATTCTTCGTGATCACTTGCTGTCTGACTTTACAGCTACACAGTTACGTGTTTTTCTGCCTGCTTACTTAATCTGTAGAGGTCTCTCATGAGGCCACTATCTCACTCTGAAGGAAAAGCTGTATGAAGCTTTGGAGAAAACATTTTTCCATTTCGGTGGAAGTAAGGAAAGCAAATAAACAAGATGCAATTTGACTGTTGTTTTAAGGCAATTTTTCAGTTACTCTCACATACTATGATTCTGTTTGGGTTCAATCTTGTTCAAAAGTGTATTTTTATGCAATTTAATAATATTAATTATCATCATCAGCAACGTCATCATCATCATCATCATAATTATATGATGATAATTTTCAAAGTCTTTACTTTTCTTTTGAGTTTTTGGTATTATTGTAATTATTTTAATCCCAGCTAATGAGAAAGCTCCTTACTCCTTACAGAAGAAGAAAAAAAAAGAAAAAAGAAAAAAAAAAAGAGAAAACTCCTTACTTCATGTTTTATTTTGACATTTGAAAAATGTCTGCAAAAATTGCTTGACATTTGGATGTTGTTTTTTTTCTAAGCTAACATTTACTTTTTCATTTTTTTATTTTCTTAGTGCTTTTCAGTGCAATTTTTATTTCAAATACATATGTATGTGAAATACATATACATATGTGAAAGAGAATACATTTATAGTATATATGTGCGGGCAGGCTGTGGAATTTGTATGCCAATGGTTCTCATGTATGTAGCTTTAACTATGTGTGAGACACACTGGGCAGCAGTAGAAAATTCATGCTGTGATTTCTACATTGCTCTGTCACAATGAAGGTGTTTCATTATCACTGGTTAGCACACACAGCATGTGAGCAGGCTTTTGAGAGAGGAAACCGAAATGAATGTGATAACACAGCTCAAAAAGAAAAAACACATTAACAAATATAGCCAATGTAAGGTCAGTTGTGTCTTAGCCTGCCTTCCACCACTTCACTTTATTTTTGGTAGATAGTAAACAATAGAATTCCTGTTTCACCAACTTTTTAATATTCAATATTAAATAATATATTGACAGTTTTATATGGATTACCTTCAAACAATTAATTTTAATAAGTGAGAAAAGAAACAAAAAATAATTATCTTTTAGGAAATAGTTTTTATCAACTAATGGTTAAATGAATTTCGTTTCCACCTCTTGCTTGTCAAGTGTTCTTTTTGCAATATTTCTTTTTCAGTTTTTATTTTAGAGTTTAAAAGCAGTACAGTGGTTAAGACTGTTGCCAATACAAAATTCTACCCATGTGGGTTTTCTACAGGAAAGCCATGTAGCACCTTCCTTCCACAGTCCAAAAACATGCAGTTATTTAGGTTCATTGGTGATTCTAAATTGTGAATGTGAGTATGAATAGTTGTCTCTGCATTAGCCCTGCCACAGACTAGTGGCTTGTCCAGACTGTGGCATGGCTGCCTGCCTCTCGCCATATAGAAGTTGGGATAGGCTCAAGCCAAAACACAACCATGAATTGTATAAGCAGAAGAAAAAGTAAAATTTTTGCCCATGCCATCAGTTCCTAATTTAAAGCATGTGATTTCCAACAATTGTATTTTTATAATGATGCTTGACTGCACATATTCTCGCCCATCTGACAACCTTCCTCCATTTGAGCCCCCTGAGAGGCAGTTTTTATTAGTCACGTTAGTCATTGTTACAAAATTAAAATACTGATACAACATACCTATACAAATAATAACCCACCATTAGCCTAAAAAAGTAAGTCCGTTTGATTTAAAATATACATCTGAACTCCATTAGACCCATAAGCCTGACAAGACAAATTATTATGTAATTATTGTTTTTTTTCCCCAGAAATGTTAGTCCTCATCCTCTCTCTGTAGTCAGAAATATCAACTTGTTCTGAATTTTTGTGAACTTCATGGATTGTTCACCATTTTTATTGCATAATTTCATTTTCAGCAAGTCATTTTTTGATTATTATGAACTTACAACTGTGATGATGTGAAGATGAAAACACACATCCAATCACTGTGTGTGTCCAAGAGAACCAGATGTTTGGCGCTGTGGGTACTCCACGATGCAGCGCTTCTGAGAGTGGACAGTTCATCGGTACAAGCAAGATGAAAGAATGCATCAAAGTTTGTGTCTGAATCTACAAGACATGACTAGCACCATACTGTGTATGTGCATGTGTGTCTGTCTGACCGACTGAAGAGGTAAAAACAACAAAGAGAGCCAGAGATGACAGAGTTCGTTTGTGGGTGATGTCCTGAATAGTTTGGATAGTGAAACCAAACTAACATTCTTACATTCTGTTTTTGTGCACACTGTATTTGGTTGGGAACTCAATGCAATGCTAGAAACTTTCATTAGCGTAGAACACTGTATAGTTTAACAGTCAGTTGACAGACAACGGCCTCAACTCATGTTTCTACACCGATTCTTACTTTTCGGTTCATGCTTAATCGTGACTTCTTGCATGAGACTTTTATATTCTTCTAAGTAAAGCCACTGGTTAGGGACTGAGCATGTATAGATTCTTTCAGTGATTCTTTTTGAGAGGATAGGGATGTGTGTCAGGTTGATAAGCTTGGTTTTAATGAGATCAAGACAAAGTCATTTAATGGGTCAAAAATCTTTAATCATTTTCATATGTGGTCTTTTCTAGCGGGTTTGTATGGTTCACATGAACAGCTAAATTAATGATATCCTGCATCTTGAAATTTGCTCCTTTTCAGTCTACCAAGGCAATTGCATAAAGTTTAATAACTGAAGAATTCCCAACTATGTGTTACCGAAGCTGCATAGCCCATTTCTTCAAAATCCAACGATTAAGAAACTTTCAGCTTCAGTCAAATCACATTCAAATGTTTTCTTTTTATATTCTAATGCAATCAAGGTTAGAGGCTTTGCCCTTTACAGTAATACAACCATGCAGCTGAGCAATCCAGTCCATAACACAGAACAGCCACGCTTAAAATCATAAAAGAGTGTCAGATTGAAATGCTTGGACAGTGAAGTAAGTTACACTGTGTGTGTGTGTGTGTGTGTGTGTGTGTGTGTGTGTGTGTGTGTGAGAATATATGACCCCATCTGTTGTGAAGCTTCGGTTATCCACAGAGAAAAAGGTAACACAGAAAAACCCTGTATGATGTTTTGTTGGTTAAAGAAAACTTCTATTGTGTGTGTGTGTGTGTGTGTGTTTGTAGGGCTGAATATTGGCATCCACCTGTGACTGAGCGTAAACATGCTTTTCTGGCTTTGGTTGAGCATCCGTGTGCGTGTGTGTGTGTTTGTATTTGTGTGCTTGTGGGCTCCATATTTGTGTATGTTTGTGCATGTACATGCACCATGAAACTCTACTGCCAAATTCATTAAATTTGCATTACTCAGCCCGATTAGAAATTGTGCCCTCCCTCCTGCAGAGAGATGAAAAGATGAGTGGAGTACCGAAAAATATCACTGAGACAGGAAAAAATGAGGATGGAAAATGAAGGGAGACAACAGTAACCTGAGGGTTAGACAGGCATGCTTTAACTAGAAGGCTGAAAATGATTTGACTTTCACCGTGTTTTATCAACAACAGAAGTATATATCTATACTGTGAATGCTACTTGACTTTGTTGGTAGTGGCATAAGTGATGAAGGCTGACTATAACTATGAGAACAGAACATTACACTGTTTGAAAAACTGTCACCTAAACAAATGAAGTCAAAATAAGAATTTCTTGGATCAATCTTTCCTATATATTTCTTCTCACACAAACTCAAACTCATACACACATATATAGATATATGTATGTAAGACATTGTCTTAACAAAAACTTTTATATGTTTTGTGAACATAAAATACACGCTCACTAAGATCACTTAGCAATAAAACAGAAATAAGAGAAAAAGTTAAGATAACACAAAAACGTAATGAAAATTATGTAAGTGGAAAAGAGAGGAAAATATTAAATATTAAATATCAAACGAGAAAGAAGTAACTTGTTTTTAATGACAAAAGTCAGAGGGAGAAAGGGTGAGGAGAAAGAAGACCAGAGAGGGAGGTGAGAGAGAGGGAGGGATTGAAACAGGAGGCTCCAGATGGAAGGTTTGCGTTGCTGGGGCGGGTTGCCGAGGAAGTCATTAAGCAGCCATTTCATCTGCGTCTGCTTGGCTGGCGAGGAATCTAATTGCATCTGAGGAGAGGAGAGGAGAAATGCCAAAGTACATTTAGATCAAAGATAGAAGACACCAGAGAGCCTGTAGTCACCAGACCCCCCCACACACCACCTCATGCTCTCACACTGGCTTGCTGTCTAGCTTTCTTCCCCTCTATCCCCCTCTCTTTCTCCCCTTTTTCCTCTCACTCCAGTCCAAATCTTTCTCACTTTTTCCCTAATTTTCCTTCACATTTTTCATGCTTTTACTTCCCTATTTGATTTTTCACTATTTTCCAAATTCCTCTTCCACCCTCATCTCTGTCCCCTCAGCTCTTGATTCCCTCTTCCACCTTGGCTCTTGCCATAGTAGAGAGTGAGTGGGTGGTGCATTGTGGGATTTTTTTTCTGGCTCATATTCCCCCTAATAGCTCTAAACACTGTCGCACATCACAGTCATTAGCAATACAAGTGATTCTTTATTTTACTCATTCTAGAAAGCTAAGAAGCCATAATGCTCGCTCTTACCCTTCCTTTTATCTCATCCTCTCCTCTCCTTTTTTTTTAACTCCCAGATTCCTTGATTTTTGTATCTCCCAGCCTCCAATTCCCCTCAAACACCAGTGTCAGCTGTAACAGGATTTTATGCTTATGTAGGCAAGTGGTGTGGTAATTGCCTGGCAAGGTTTGTTACTTCTATTTCATAATTTTGTTTTGTTTCTCTATTACCTTCAGATTTCTGCCACGTCTTTCTCACAATGTTGATTACTGGTGAAGTTTCTGAGGAAAACACCAATTAGAGGAAGGTTGTTTGATAATTCAAGGCTTCGGTTTAGGAAAGAGTTGCATTTATTTATTTTTTTTATACTTGTGTATAGAATTGTGTCTACTTGTGTGTGTGTGTGTGTGTGTGTGTGTCTGATAACTACAACTTGCTGTAATTGCTTTGCGCAGGATTGGCCTTCCACTTTCACCCTAAAATGAGAAATTGCTTCTTGCTTTTAACCACTAGAGAGAGGAGATGGTAGATAGCGAAGTTAGAAGAGAGCTGGTGGGAGGAAGGGGGAGTTATTGTGTCCAAAATAATTTCAGCCTCTCCTTAGGAGCCATTAAAGCCATTTATTTAGTTGTAGATGCAACAAGTGGAGCTTCTGCAGTGGGATCCAGCTCAGCACAAACAAAGCTTTGAGAAGCACTACAGAAGTTAAGTACCACTTTGTAATCATGAAGTGCTGCTGCAGCTACAGTACATCTACACTGAAACCAAGTCAATCAATGATTCTAAAGCATTTAATTTTCTGGTAAACTCGGGAAACACATTCTAACTTAAAGGCACACCAGCTGACAAAAACTGATCACAGCTGCTTGTTATTGTCATTATTTTTTACAAATACTGAAGTGGAAGAGAAAATATGTTTAAATAGGAACTTGCTGATGAACTGGCTAACATATGGCGTACACCCTTAACCGCAGATTGATTTGCAGCTGTATCTCTGCACATTTTCTAATCATTTCTGTAGTGTTCACAACTAAGTCAAGTTGAATTAATGATTAGAGTTGATTTGACAATACAAATAAACAAATAAACCTATTGGGAAAGTTGTTATAAACCTGTTATATTATAATTTACAATAGAAACTCTCAGTTTCTTTCAGTTACTTTCAGTTATAGCTCATTCAGTAACAAATCTAACATTACAAGCATTACAGGCCATTTCAAATTTCAGTAATATACTTTCTTTCAACCATTTCTCCTTATTATATATCTTTCTGTCTATCTCCAGTACACAGTACTGTCAGGCCCAGTAGTGACACACACTTGTTTTCAGAATATCTGCAAATGACAACTACAGAATGGTTAAGACTTTATAATGTGAAGATTAAAGTTCTTGAACTGAAAGAGTGGCTGTGAAAGGATGGAACTCTTTGTCACATCCATGAAAACTGGATACTGGAATTGATCACAACACATACAGTAAACTATCAGACTTTGCTGTGGAAAATAAAGAGAACAATACTTTCTTCTGCTAAGTGCAGAATCAGCTAAGTTCTTCACTGCTGAGCTGTAACAACTCAGCTCAGCAGTGAGTCTGAAAAGACTGAGATGGGAAGAAATATTTCATTTTTAGTGCTGCTAATTATGGAGTTTTACTCAAATTATGCATCAAACTCATGTCGACAAATTTACTAAATACTTCACTTGCCTCTCACAGCAAAACTATAAACTAACGTGGAGAGCAGAGTATTCACAGGGAGCACTGTAAGCTGCTGTACTGTATGGCTACACTAACATATCACTTTCACAGTAGTAGCTGCACTGGACCCCTGACTCTAGAACATTCCTCACACTTTGTTTATACATTAAAATGCAAAGAACAACGCTGAATTAAAAAGAGTTACACACCTTAATTGGGAAAATTAAAGATTTAACCAAAAAAAAAAAGCGGTTTCCAATGCTTCCAATGAATATCTCTGGAGAGATAAACCTCGCGATAGACCCTATTATTACACTCATGTCCACAATCTTAAATTATGAATTACTAAATAATGCTGGCAAAATATCTATCTTACAGATAAAATGCATTTGTAGGAGAGCTCATTCTTACTGAAACAAAAACCTGTGTTTCATTTATACAGACACAAAAATAAAGTGCAGCAGTATTATCTAAGCCTGAATATTACCTGTCAGTTTAGGTAAATCACAAAAAAGTTAATTTGTGAGGATATTTTAACTCAGAGACCCCTCACATTAACTCTCCTTGATATTTATATATAAAGAATTCCTGTGTATATATATAATCAGGTAGAATCACTTCACCTGACCTGTTTAAATCATTTATATTTGAAAATTGTTTTTTTTTTCCTTTTCTTGTATTAAGTATGTTACTGCACTTGTAATATAGTTGAAGAAGGTCTACAAAATATAAATATAAATGATAAAGAATAAAAGGTTCCATTATTAACAAAGAAGGCTGATTTGGGTCACAACACGATCCTCAAGGCAAAGAAAATAGTACCACAGGCTGAATGCTTTTACTGACATCAAATAGAGCACATTTGTGCATCCTCATGCAAGACACAAATTACTTTTCCCTGAAACAAGCTGGATTATGGGCATTCAAAAAAAAAAAAAAAAAAATAGAAAAAAAGCAAATTGTCTACAAGATATTATTATTATTATTTATTTTTTTTTTTTTTTACAATGTTAAGAAAAAGAACAGGGTTGATGATGAAGTGTCTTCGTTTTGGTGTCTGCAGACTGTGACTGAACTGAGGTGGATAATCAGAAACTAATATGTCAGAGGAGAGAACAAAGGGATGAATTTGTGATGTAGAAATTAGAGAGAGGAAGTCTTGCAGTGTGTGTGTGTGTTTGTGCACATTCTTGTTGTGACACTGAACAAGTAGGAAAGCCTGAAAATGGCTAACAAGCTCGACAGCTGTTATCTTCTCATGTAAAATCAGGTTAAAGCATTATGGGAGACAGAGATCAACCTCCCAGTGTTTCGGAATTCAAACAACTACTTGTTAACAAACGCAACACAATATGCCGTTCACTGTGATTACAGGCGCGATGCGGGTGGTGAGTAGCATCACTGCAGGGAAGGGTGGCTCAAATGAAGCAGAGAGGAAAATGCAAAAAAGCCAAGACAGTGTGCAGGTGTCGATAAGAGAGAGAGCTAGCTGAGAAATAAAATGGGGTGAGTGAAAATCAGAAAGCATACAAGTGTGTATACAAAAAAAAAAGAGGAAAAAATGGAAGAGCAGGAGAGGAGGGTAGAAGAGGAGGCAACAAAATGTGATAACCAAACTCTTCAACCTGTGAAATAATAAAAGATATGCTGGCTTATCATTTTCCCTCTCCTTTTTCCCACTGTTCATCTCTTTTGTTCCCTTCTTCCTGCGGTGTGTTGCCAGGAGGCAGAGGAGCTGTGCTTTAATGTGCCTCATATCAGTTAGTGCTGTGATGTCTTTGTCCTTTTTTACTTTCTGTTCTATCTCCCTGTCCCATTTTGTCACAATGAACATTAACTTTTGAAAAAAAGTTCATCCAACTTATTGAGAAAGTTAAGGGGAAACAACCATTAAAACACACATCGAGAACAAAAATGCAGCAGATTCTTAATATTTAAGAAACTGAGAAAAAAATGTGGTTCACTAAAATTGTGGATGAAACAATTTGGAAGTGAAATCACTTTACAAGCATGTTTCATCTACATTGTTAATCTAAACTTAACATACGGTCTTCACACGTGCGGCGAGTAACATACGTGCGGCGAATGCAGACTTGACAATGATAGACGAGTCCAGACCAGACAGAAGCTGCATTTTCAACAATTTAGGTTCAAGTAAAATATACAGGAAATCCTGGAGAAAAGGAGACGGTGTAAAACCCAAAATATCTCACCTCACTTCTCAAGCATGGTGGTGGTGGTCCTGTTAAGGCCTTGGCATGTATGTCTGCCAACAGAACTGGCACATTGACAGAAGCAAGAGAAGAAATAAAGGCTTACAGGATTTCCAGAATCAAGAAAATGAATACAAACTCACTGGACCATATTTCATCGTTCCAAATGGTGGGGCAATATTTGTTAAATGGATCAAGTGTCCTTCACAGTTCTTTCTCTATTGAGGTATGCCTACTAAAACCAGCCAAGAAACAAAGCTCAGAGAACCAAAATAACTCAACTAATATTTATAGTTAAGTACTACAGACTTTTCCTTATTTGACAGCGTGTCTATACCTTTGAATATCCAGTTTTCTTAACTGATGTACTAATACAGTTTCCAAAATGTCAAAAATAAACAAACTAAGACCAAATATAGGACATTATAATAAATAAGAATTAAAAAGTCCAAAAAACTCAAAACTCTGGGTTTGATACCCAGGATCATCACAGCATTGAATTTGACCATTTACCAAAGATACTTTCAAAGTTTATAGTTGGACTACACACTGCGATTAGTGAAATTTTCAATGTATGGTAACTCAAGACAACAATCAACAATGCTGTGCCACATAGCAATCTAACACAGATGTCTTGTCAGCTAAGATTCATTATTTAATTTCATACATATGTAAATTACACCATGGTAACTGTGTAAGACTTCATAATTGTTTAAACTGTGTGGCTTGCAAGTTTCCTTGATATACTTCATACTTTATCCACATGAATCAAATTTGTAATCAATTATAATTCAGTGTCAAATGATATATTCAGCAAAACTCATATTGTTGCTGACTACAGCCAAAAGGAACAAACAGGGCACACAACTGCCACGGAAAATAGCTTCCATGGAACATGGCAAGAACTGAATACCATCTGGTAACAAAACTGTACTGGAGAATGGAGGACCAAGAGAATTACACTGACATTTTACTTGCAAATGTTACTGGCTCACACCAGTGTTAATGCACAGACCAAAAGTTGTTTTTCGTGTTCTTCATAGCATAGAGTCCTGATTCTTCTGAGATTTTTTTGTTAACAGTGTGTAAATATAATGTAAAAAACTCATTTAAATAAAGTATCTTGGACTTCTTATATAACAGAAACTATAGCTACAGAAATTCTGCCATGTTCCTGGATGCATAATGGAGTGAAAGTATAATGTATAAGAAAAATGAATACTTGAAGAAATAACTTGGAAATTAGCGAAATCATACTTGAGAACTAATTTATACTTTATGCTTCAGAAGGAAAATCACTGCACTTGGAGGAAAAAACAAAGGATTGTTAGATGCATTGTCAATTAATCCATACAGTTCAACATCTCCAATTCGTGCCACTGTCTAAAACTGATCAGGTGCCCTGATTCTATGTCTAAATAACATCAGGTGACTCTTTCTACCCCAAGCTACTTTGGATGTCTAAATGGCTTACGCTATTCCTAGGGTCAGAGTCAGCCACCCTACAAAGGAAACTTGCAAAGCCTGTTTGCATCTTCATCGTGCTCTCAGTCAATACACCGAGCTTGTGATTATATGAGGGTTGAACTCAACTGATTGTCAGTCATTTCCTTCTAGCTCAGCTCTCTCTCAAAGTCTCACATTCTATCTACCCATCACTTGTAAACAAGATCCTGAGATACTTAAACTCCATTGCTTGGGGCATTATCTCACCCAAAAGGAGTAAACCACTGTAGGAAACAATGGCCTCAGAGGTGCTGTCTTGGCTACAAATTACTTGATGCCTTTCAGTACTGCTTTCCAACATAGCTATATCATCCACACAAAGCAGGACTGCTATTTGCGGTACTTAAAAGGAACACACACCTTCAGCTGGACTGAAATCCTGACCACAAATATGACAACAGTGCCAGTACTTTGTGCTCTGAAAGTATATCACAGAATCCACCAGGCTTTCAAGTCTTCTGCAATTCCAACAAATAAAAAAAAGTAGACTAAATGGTCAGATTCTCATGTTCCTTCCAGAAGTACTGGTAAGTTAGAGACCTGGTTAACTGTTCCTCAGCCAGGATTCAGTCTGGATCATCATTTTTTCAGCAATTGCACCCTTACTCCCAGCACCCTGGAATACTTTCCCAGAGAGGGTGTGGAGTGTGACATCCCAGTAATTGAAGACCGCACTTTGGCCTTCTTTTTGGAGATGGTAACTACGACCCCAGTCTGCCCCTCCACAGGCACTGTCCCTGACATTTATTAGACATTACAAAAGCGTGTCAGCCAAGACAGCCGCACAATGTTCAGAGCCTTTAACTTCTCAGGGCAAATCTCAACCAAACCTGGCACACTGCCACAGGGGAGCTGTTTAACAACCTTATCAATCTCCAACAGCGTACTTGGTGAGGCCTCTCTCTAGTCATCAGACTTTGCTATATTCAACCTGACACTTTCCTTCACCACTGACATC
This sequence comes from Perissodus microlepis, assembly GCF_051167445.1. Taxonomy (NCBI): domain Eukaryota; kingdom Metazoa; phylum Chordata; class Actinopteri; order Cichliformes; family Cichlidae; genus Perissodus; species Perissodus microlepis. Next base: position 28,165,674 of record NC_140472.1, read on the forward strand.
CACCAGCCATCCTTAGGTCGCTGCTACAACAAGCAGCATTTACTTTCTTACCACAGCTCCTACCAGCCACCACACCAACAGAGGGTTTATGGAGGCTTTATTCATGCAGCACGTCTTGTCATCAACCTTCCCAAACCCCAGAAAAAAGCAATGATCTTCTTCGCAGAGCAATACTTTATTATTTATTAAGGGGTTCATTTGCATATATGACAACAGTCTGTGTTAGACTGCACAACTTTTTCAGTATGCCCGTTCCTTTTCTCGCCTCTCATGACAGTGCTGCCATCGTTTTGGCAGCACACACTTTATATTTTCATATTAATCCCCGTATACCATCAAAGAAAGAAGGAGGTGTGATTGTTACAGTAATCCCCCAGGATCCTTAATGGGCAAAAGTGAATGAGAGTGGAGGATTAGGGGGCTGTGACGGCCAATATATTCCGTAATTAGCCAGTTAACAGCCTCGGCGATGGCAGGATTACCCGGGTCTTAGCTGAAAACTTGACAGAGGCTACACATGACTGACAGATTGCAGTGTGCTGGTGGAGAGGGAGCTGTTAGAATGCAAGAGGGAAAAGAAAAAAGGAAAAGAGAGAAAGAGAAGGGCAATGGAGTGAGAAATTGGAGAAAGAATGAACATTTTTCTATAGTTAAACTTGTCATTTACTCCGTGGGATAGACACAAAAGGCTTTAGCAGCATGTGATTTCAATGTATGGTTATTTTTGCCATTCAAAAAACATATAGATAGATCCTTTTTAATGTTTAACAATAACTATTAACATAATCTATTTTATTTCAGAATTCTCATTATTATAGTGTCATTATCCCAGTAACCCTTATGGGCATATGTGGCATCTGTATTTTCAGAGTCCCTGGAGTGGGCGTTTCTAAAATGCTAACAGACAAACAAAAACCTACCAACCACAGCCTTGACAGGAGTTTCTCAAGTTTTTCAGTTAAAACGCATATGGCACTTTAATTTCATTCATATCACCTATTACTCCTGCTAATCTGTAACTCTTCCCACAGTAAGCAAAGTGATGATTGGCCAGTGCATGCCTGCTAATAAACTCCTGCCTTTGCAATGTGCTGTGCAGCAGCACACAGCACATAACGGGTTATTTGCACTCCATCTTCCTCAAATGCATCAGAACTCCACACTGACAGCCTGGGAGACTAAATAATGGTGCACAACTCCATAAATGTGTGGAAAAAATTGAGTGACCTGCTGCACCTTCTTTAGGAATGAGACGCTGCCAGCTCTCACACTAAAAACTGTTGTTTCCTCCTTGATCATAGTCAGAGACACCATTCTCATCTCCAGTGAAGATCCGTAACTCAGTCTGACAAAAAAAAGTCAATACCAGCTCTCACACATGTCATTATTTCTGCCAGCTAAATAAATAACAAAATGTGGCTAAATGATACCCCCTGCAACAATGGTGTTTTAAAAGGCCAAACAAGCCAGTTTGTGACAGCGGCATGCACCTGGATGTTTCCACTTGGAGGAGTCGAAACATACAGGTGATTGTAAACCTGCAATTTTTTATAAGGAATGCAGACTCAGCACACATAATAAAAGAAGAAGAAATGGAATCACCCTTCTTATACTATATTTTCTGACCTGAACCTCATTTAACATTTTAAACTCTCCGCAGTATAAGTTTGTGATCACCAAAACTGAGCAAATATAAGCCACTATAATCCCTTGTTATGCATGTGATAGAGTGCATTTCTAAGAACACTTAAGACTTTAAGTCCTCGCATCTTCAGTCTATACCAACAACTAACATCAAATTAAACTGCAGTTCCTCTGTTACTAGCGTTTTCCCACAATCTTTGGGTCATTGTCTTATCACAGAGAACAGCAAATAGTGAGATCAGAAGCTTGATCCACCTCCCTGTAGACCTTTGTTATAATACTTGCGTTGATAATAAGATTATATAGATTGATTGCCTCAAGTATATTTATCTTTCCAGTAAACAACCAAAAAACCTTCACAGTTGTGTCTTTCACCAATACGCATTGGATCGAGATGCAATTTAGAGCCATGCAGTGTTCAATTTATCAATGGAACAATGTTTGAATAATGCCACACTATTAAGCATTAGTAAGGTGGATGCATCTGAGAGGCAGATGACCTACATGAGAGAATTTGTCTGCTTTTATGTGGGTATCATGTTACTTTCACAGAGGAAAATCACAAATTATTTATAATGATTCATGGCTGAAGCGTAGCAGTGCTGTCTCGGTGACAACACTGTTTGATTTGGGGTAATTGAGTCTCGTATCCAAAAGCCGTGACATCTGTTTTGTTTGATGAGACTGATGTTTATTTGAGTAGCATACATATTTTAACATATTGTCACAGGAGCTCTGTTGGCTTTGCTTCACTTGACCATCCTGTTATATGCATGCATGCCAAATCGTTGTTCAGACAAAAACATAACATTTTAAAAAGAGATGACTTCTGTTGAGCATTGTTTTTCGTCTAAGCTATTAAGTCATTGTGTTCTGTAAACTTTCATTTTGCACTTGTAAGAGTTTATTATGAAAATGTGTAATTATCTTTGGAAATACATTGCTTCATAAATACAGTTTGTTTGTTCCAAAGAAATGTTGCCATCCAGCTACTCAGTACCTTTGCAGCTGCCAACCACAACAACGCTACATGTAGCCAGTAATGTTGCTACTGCTTTGTTCCTTTGGATATGACACTGTTTTGAGAGTTAGTCATCACCATTTTCGCGACTACATTCAGAATTTGTTAATTAGTTAAAGTTAATTAAAAGAAGTTTTATTAACACAAGGCCAGGCCACAAAAACTGTTGACACCAGGGGCTTTATATGGTATGGTAACGATTCAGCAATATTAGAGAGAGAACCACAAAAATCAGACAGTCCTCTATGAGGTGGAACTTGGCAACAATGCAAAAAAATATATAGTTTTAACAGCAAGAGAACCAGGATCAGGGAGAGCCAGCCATCTTCCATGACCAACTGGGGGTTAAGAAGAAAGAAGGAAGGAGGAGGGAGGAGGGGACCCACAAACTATGGCAGAGAAAAGAAAACTGCTTATGACATGCAGTACTGGCAGATAAATGCATAGGGAGTAAAAAGAGGAGAAATGTTCAATGCATCATGGGAAATCCTCGTGCACCCTGAGCATATAATAGCATAACTAAGATTTAAGGGTCAAAACTTATCCAGCATTAACTATTAAACCTTATCAAAATGAAAGTTGAATTCTAACAATAAAGTAGAGAGGGTCTGTCTCTAGAATTAAAAATGTGAGCTGGTTCAACAGGAGAGGGGGCTGATAGCTGAAGGCTCTGCCTCCCATTCTACTTTTAGGAACCACAATAATAATACGACAATATTATGACGATAACACGACAGGTCTTTAAGATAGGATGGGGCCTAATCATTCAGAACTTTGTGTCTGATAAGAAGGGTTTTAAATTCAATTTTGTATGTAACAGGGAGCCAGTGAAGAAAAGCAGTATGGGAGATATATGATCTCTCTTTTTAATTCCTGTTAGTACTCTCTTTGTAGATGAAGTGAAGGCCTTTTAGGAAGTTTGTTGAACAGCCTGATAATAATGAATTGCAACAATCATTTTAAAATAAGATGTTACTTAATAGCATTCCATCAATTAAAGAAATCACTCCTACATATTCACTTTTTGTGGGTGTTGAAGGACATATCTTTGTCAAAAACTGACTCCAAGATTCCTCACTGTCTTACTTGGAGGCCAGGGTAATGCTAGAAAGCATCTCTTTAGACATCATGTTTCTAAGATTTTAAGGGGCTTAAAGTGCAATAATCTCACTTTTGCCCAAATTTAAGATATTTGGATATTTGGTATCTTCTGCATAACAATGGGAATGTATGGTTGGTTGTAACACAAAAACCTATAAAACTCCATGACTAAATTTTGTGTGTGACAAAGCCGCCTCATACACATACTAGAACAAATTGATTTGTATGATTTAAACTACTAAGCCAATTTCATTTAATAACAATTATATAATCCAGTTTCTGTAGTAAAATGCTGTGATCAGTGGTATTAAAAATCTTAGCAATGCCTAACTGTGTATGATACCTTTCTTGGAGAGTTTACTCCAAACAGGTATTGTCTGCCACAGTAGTTTTCAAACTTGGGTACAGCTCTATGTAAGACAAGGAATGATTGCAAATTGGTGTGAATGACCAGGGAGCAACATATCAGATATGACATATCAGACATATATTCATACAGCGTATAGACCCTTGAAGGCTTTATTTTTCCTTATTTTGCATTCACACCAGGTTCCCTTACTGGGGAAACCCAAGGAACACAACGAGAACATGGAAACTCCACACAGATAAGCCAGAAGTCCTGGAAATTCAAATTAATATGTGTTGTGTCTTCATTTATTTTACTAAAATTAAAATTAAATACATTTTTCTGTACCGCTAATAATTAATGGAGCAATAGCTGAAAATATATTATAAATGTGTATATTCAGAAGGAAACTGTATGGAAATGAAATAACTAAATACTTCTGTGTAAAAGTAAATAAAAACATTAATAGAACTGGGAACAACAAGAACAACAAGAGAGAAAAACCAATAGTTTGGGGAATCTATTGAGAAATATTTGTCAACATCACACTTATTTCTGCTTTAAAAGACAGACACAAAGCATTGGTCAGAGTAACATAGCTCTCAGAAATGTGCGATGGGAAATAATGGAGTCAAAATATTGTCACATTGCTCTTGCTGGCAGCCAGTTCTGAATGGTTCATTGAGTTGCTGTGAGCTTTTGATTTAACTTATAGCCATAGGTCCCATAAACTGAGTACAGTAGAAACATAAAATATTAAAGCTACATAAAAAAGTCTAACACTGAAATGTGGATCAAAAGTATAGCTTTACATAACTTTTTTGACAAATAAATAACTTCCACAGGTGAAGAAAGAAATACGAATAACAGTATCACAGAAAAGGAAATCTTTTAACAGAGTTAGAAACATTGCACATGACAACATTCAGTTGATGCAGTGAATCTAAAGAGTTTTCATGCATAGACGTTCTTTTGCCTTGTATGGCTCAAACCTTAACCTAAACGTTCTGTAACTGGGGTGTATGACAATGTATCAAAAAGGGGGAAAAGTGAGTCAGTAGTATGATACCTTAAGACTTTTTCTGATAGTTTTCTGAATTCTGCTTGCATTCACTGCAATGAAGAAAAATATGACAAAATTATACAACATCATTTGGCATATTTTCTCATGAGCCTTCTCAAGGTCCCCATGGAAGCCTTGAACCTCAGTTTTAGAGCTTGTACACTGCCAGTGCCAACACCTGCTGTTTTCTAATCAGCTTTCCACCATAGAGTGTTCCCTTGAACAGGCCCTTATCCTCAGTGGACCAATTAAAAGTCTCCTCTGTCTGGTGTCCTGGTTCCTCTTAAGTTCTGACCAATGACAGATGGCCAATAGTGAAAACAACAGCAGACATCAAAAGTATAAACTGTAAAAAAAAAAAAAACCCAACAACAACACTAGTTCCCAAATAACAAAAGAAAGAAGTTAGAAGTTAAAAAGCTAAGCTAAGGTTTCATAACAAACTGAGACGCTACAAATCTTTTCTATCTACACCCCCCCTGCAGTTCCACAGGCAGTACTAATGCACCCCCACATCATCAGAGATGGAAATTGTGCACTAATAAATACATTTTTTAAAAGGCTGGATGGACCCTCACCTCTTTAGTTTTGAAGGATGTAGCATCCAAACAGTTTCAAGGTTAAATTCATCTAATGACATAACAGTTTTCCACTTTGCCTCATTCCATTTTAAATAAGCTTTGGGCTGGGGATGACCGAAGCGTTTCTGGATCATGTTCAATATGTAGGGATGGGAATTGATAAGATTTTCACGATTCTGATTCTCCTATCAATTCTTGATAGGAGAACACACAGGTCAATTAGCTTAGAACTTTGTTTTATATCCTCTCTTTGAACAAGATAGAAATTTAGGAGTAACATGGCCTTACAAACCCAACAGTGAGATCTTAAGAGATCCACAGCCTACGGCTCTTCGATGGGGTGTCACGGGGTCCCCAGAAAAAAAATTGTAAATGTAAAATATTAATAAAATAAATATTATTCTGTAGCAATTACACAAGAATATCCAGTAATGTCCCTGCCTACAATTAAACACATTCACTTACCGAAAATCGGGGGCATCTGCTGTGGCAAATGGGCGCAAGCCTTTGACCACAAACTTAGTCACTGCTCGGTGACATTCGTCTATCCTGGCCTGAAAGGAGACGCTACCGGTAGACTGCAGCGAGAACTGCCAGCATCTGAGCCAGCCAGACTCTGTCTGTCTCTCTCATCATGGTCATCTAAATGCAACGCAAAGTAATGGCAGGTTTTGTAATAAGGCAGATCGCGCTAACATAATATGCAATGTTAGCTGATAATTTACCTGCCGTATTAACGGGAGAGGGTGTGCAAATCTTACCGCTGCTGCTGGGTTGAGCTGCACTAGTCCGGAGCGGAATTAAAAACACAACATTCATTTAAGGTTATCACGTGTTTTGTGAGCAAATGCTTTTGCATATTCGTAGTGTTTTCTCCCTTTAATGAAATAACTATGCAAGTATTGCAAGTTGCCCTGTTGTCATCCGTTCTCGTAAAGTATAACCAAACTTTTTGTCCATTTGTGCCGCTTAGGTGCCCTGTTTCCTGCCAGGTAAATGACGCTACGCAACGTGGTGACGTCATTCAAGGCGACTGGAATCGATAAGGGAATCATTCGCAAAAATGCCAAACAATTCCAATTAATTGAAACAGTGTGAATCGGTTCTCAACAAGAACCGGTTTTCGATTCCCATCCCTATTCATATGTAACTTCTTCTTTAACCTGCATTTGTCCATGGCATGTCAAACTTTGTTCATAGACTGATTTCTGGAAGTGATTTCCATTACAGAATGCATCCAGTGGCAAGAAACATCAGCAAGCCCTTGCACGCAGAGATTTCTCCAGATTCTCTGCATCTTTTTTATAAAACACGTGTATAAGAATATGAAATTATTGCACTCTTCCACATATATATTTCTGATTTGACACATGCTGTCATTATGTTAAGATGTTAATAAATGTTCCAAAAAGTCCAAAAAGGTAAATATGCCGCAAACAGTGAACAATTGTGATAATTCTATTGTAATACCAGAACAACTAGAACATTTTGTAAGGGATGGCTGCCCCTTTTGGATGAACTTTATAGCCTAAATATAAATGCCTTTTTGCTGCATTTGCTATGGGGACTGGTTCATTGTCAAATGAATTCTAAAGGTCATTTAACAATAAAATCTGGCTGTAACAATCTGCTTGTACAAACAACCCATGGGGTCACTTTTTATGGAAGGGCATATGATACGTGAGATCTGAATCATAAGGATTCCCGATGGTCTAGCTCATCCCAATTGTCTACTATACAGCTAAGGTTAAGTTTTCTTTTAAAAACTATCTTGATCCACACAAGCAGAAAGATTTGATTCAAAGGAAAAAACTTTCCCACTTAATCAAGGAAAACACAAACTAGAAAAAGAGCAGGGATTATTTCCAGTGATCACTTTTAAGGCAGGCATTATTAGTCAGGTACAGATGGTATCTCAGAGATAAAAGAATATCAGGTTCCACATCTGACCCAGTTAAACTATATTTACCTTCAGAATAAGGGACAGATTCACAGTTTTTGAATCCAGACATGAAAAAGTTCTTGTGACTTGTGATGTGACTGATGGGGAAGAGTCTACAATCTTACTTCTGTGCAATAACACATTTTACAGTTTATCTAAAAAGCTCCATTCTAGGTTCAGACAACAAGATATGTCATTAGTAGACTATATCTCTATGTGCATTTATACAAGCCATATATGTTTGTTGTGACTTAATGGTCACAGTGACAAACTAGCAGAGTGTAGGATACTACCTTGTGTTCAAAAAAGCCTAAAAAAGACAACAAAAAACCCACTGCTGCTGGTCCATCTATGTGTCATGTCCAAAACAATAGTCTGGTTTGTCCCTTTTTTTAATCCCACTTTTCTTTTCAAGTGCCATGGACACATTTTGGAAACTATTATACACCAGGGAAGAGAGTAAAACTCTATCATCCCGGTCTTCTTTTTTGATGTGAATCCGTTGTCAGCTACAATAGAGTGCATAGAATTTAAAAAAATGATTTGTTGTGCTTGGCGCTGGTTCTCCCTCCTGATGGCCTACATCTTTTGAATCCCTTTAATGACGATAGTGTGTTATTTTAGCCTGGCACCGGACAAATCTATTGGGTGTCTTTGTGTTCCCTCAACACTCTTTACTTGATGAAGTGGAGAAGTAACACAAAGAAAGAATTTTATACAAAAAAAAAAAAAAATCCAGCAGACCATTTAATATTTATTCCTCTTTTGAGTCTCAGTTGGTCTTTGTTACTCCAGAGATGAAGCTGTATCATGTTTCTGATTTTTCAAACAAAGCTACCACTGTGCCTTAGAGGAGCTCTAATCATGTAATCTGTTGCTTAGCAAATATTTCCGTTGAGTGTATTACAGTCTCCCTTGTTTTCTCTGTATGCAACAGAGGGACTACTCTCTACAAGTCACCTTGGATGACAGAAGATGTCAAATGAAGAGTACTTCAGGGAGTGAGATGGAAAAAAAGAACGGCAATGTAAAAGAGGATGGAGTCAACAGGAGGATATCAGACAGAAATTTATAATAAAAAATACAATAAGTGAAGGCATTAAGGAGGGACTGACCAGAACTGGACAGCTACAGATGATGAAGAGATTGAAATTGAATTTAATGACAAGATAGCACCTTGAGGTGCAGCATCTGGTTTTCAAGGAAGTCCAAAATACACAAATACAAAACTGAGAGAATACAAATGTGTGTGAGAGGAAGCTGAACCACGGGGCAAACGAGAGAAAAGACAAGAGAACCAATTTGCTTGAATGCCGGTCTCTTATAAAACAACATCACTCATTTCAAACTGTGAGGTTCAACAGATTATGTTGTACAGAGCTAACTGAAGTAAATGAAATAGATTGAAAAGGGGAAATGCAAGCAAGAACTGATAACAGTATTAATGAAGAAGTTATTTTTTCACCAAAGGAAAAATAATTAACTCTTAAAACATGCAGTATTTTGAGAGATATTAATTAGTTAATTCAGTTTAGTTACCTATTGATTTTTCTTACGCTTAACTGATTCAGGACTAGAGACTGCCCCTGGTGTTGTGGCGCAGGGGTAAGTTGCCAGTCTGTTGCAGGGCTAACACAGAGAGACAACTATTCATGCTCAAATTCATGCCAACTGGCCTGGCATGCAGGCTTTGCTGACCCAGCCAGCCAATGGATTTGAGCCCAGGACCTTCTTACTGAGAGGCCATGATGCTAACCACCACACCACCGTGCCAACCAACCTTCCGTAAATCTTACCCAAATAATGCAATTTCCTTTAAATGACATGGAAATATTAAAGTAACAGAAAGCCTGTTTTTTGACCTCGTTGATATGCCAGTACAGCAAGAAACCTTTTACAGAGAGTCAAACTCTTGTAAAATCCACAAGAGCACAGTTTGCAAATTCAAGTCATTTATACTCTCGGTAGAAGAGGGACAAAAGTACAACGAACTGACACAAAAGAGTGAAATGGAAGGGGCGAAAATGATGCTGTCTTCAAAGAAAACATCTTTTCATTGTATAAAAGTGCTTTTCTTACATTTTGAAGTTTTCTGCACCAATTGCAATAGGTCCAGGAAAATTGTAGTAATAAGAGAGACAGGGCATGTTTGAAAAAGGAGGATTTACAAGATGAGAGAGGCAACAGTTACCTTCTGGAAGGTGCATAAACAAACAGTATAGGTAAACCTTTTTTTTACTGCACGTCTTCCAATATTTTATTTTTTCCCATCCATCCGTCCATCCTGCCATTCCTCCGTTTCAATTCAGGATCACAGAGGGCTGGATCCTATGGACAGATCTCTCATTGTTTTGTATTTATGCATTAATTAAAATTGTTGTTTTGATGCAAACAGAAGTTGTATTATGCACTTCTGAAACAATGCCACAGATAGGCTACCACATACGGTGTAAAAGTATAACACTGCAGGAGAGGAAGGAGTCACACTGCACTTATGCTGAATCCTGTCTCATCAGGACATCCAGCTAATGTTTTCTGGTCAGATTTAGAATTTTGTTCCACAATTTGGCACCAGCACAATCCTGCATAGGTTCATTTAAAGTCTTGCTAGATTTGGCAGGTGGTTTTGTTGCTGTTGATAGAAACAGTAAAATGTTTTCTGGTAAATGGGGCTTACATTTTTCATGACAAAAAACTGGGGTTGAAAAACTGTACATCTAATAATTGAATGAGTAAGAGTTTGCTCCACTGGCTGCTCAGACAACTATGGTACAGGTCCAAAAGTGGGAGGAATGAAGAAAACATCAACAGGCTAAGGTTAGGAAAAATGGAGCCACTTGTCACCTACTGTACTTAACATTATTTTCTGTACTGTATTTCTATGTGAAATAGTCACAGTATCACATGACAGCAACACACATAGCTTATGCATGAGGGCCTTCTCACAAAAATACCACTTAATGTGCTTTTGTAACAGGCACGTAATTTTAAATGAATTCATATGCGCAGACACTCTACAATTGACGTCAGTTAGTGAGAGCAGACACTTGTTAATCTTTCAGTTTAAAATAGTCTGAATGGTGTCTGGCATGCATGCATCCCAATCATATTGCACATTCCTTCAAATGATATGTCATATTCTCTACAAACGTCTCATAAAATGTTGTTTCTGTCTTTCCAGACAGACCACAGATGAGACAAGCAAGCAAACCTAGGTTAGAAGGAGGAAAGTTGACAAAGAGGATGTTTTTTCAACCTATAAAATTTATTATGCTATATAATTTAACCATCCATAAATCCCCATTCATCTTATCTTGGTCTGCTCTTTAGTACCTGAAAATTATTTCACAAACATCACTCAGTAGATGGAAATTGGTATGATCCAAGGCCAGGTGCAATCGGCTATGTAGCTGTCTATTCCTTAAATCTCCTTACAGCTGAATAAAGTAAGCCTTTATAGTTTAAACAACAGTACTGTTTCGCAGCAGGATAGGATACTATATAAAGAGAAAAAAGTATGTACCAATTTTTTCTGAACTCAGATCTGTGACAGATTTCTCATTGAATACACAACAGTTGTTAGTGTAGTACAGCAAAATGTACTTTGGAAGATGTGGATGTAAATAAATATGCATAGCAGTCTTTTCTGGATAACATCAGGATAACATTGCTGTACATATACCAGAGCAGGTCGTAAAATTATAAATTACACCACATGGCTTTTATGGATAAAGTAAAATGGCACATTATCACAGGGCCAGTGTTGAGCTAAGCAGTCCCCTAGGAAACATACTCTGATTGTAGGAACTGCAGCTGTCTCTTCAGTATGTGTGTGTGTGCATAGGTTTGTATGTCATACAGTCCATTAGCTGCATTGCCCCAACTGCCTCAGCAGATTCCTATTCCATTAAAAACTAGACCCTGTCAAATACAATGATCAATGTTATTGTGCAAATCAGACATGAGTAAAGGTATGTGTCCATGTGCATGTGAGTGTGTTAATATACAGTAATGCGTGCGTTTGTGTGGACGTGTGTAAGTAGGCCATGTTGTCAGTTTTGTGTGAGTGTGTTTATATTTATGCCTTTGAGGCTGCATAAGTGAACTCTGTTTTAATAAGATTATAGCAGATGTCTAATCAAAGTTGTGTCTGTGTGCATGTGTGTATATATATTCTCTGCAGGGACTGTTGTATGTTTTCCATCATATAATAAATATTTAACTCACCTATAATGAAAACATGCCAAAAGTACATTTTTCTACTGGATCTGAGAGGGTACTGCTGGCCATTCATATACAAACATGGTACAGTAGAAGACTGTGCATCTTGGTGGTGCAAATTCCAAGTGCTGAAATGGAAGAGAGAATTGTTGCAATGACAAGACCTTATAATTGTAAAAACCTGACTCAAGGGAGCAGCATTATAAATTATGCTCAACTTTCGAGTGTCTTTAAGCTTATTAAGTGTTGGTTATATACATACATATACATATACACTAGTGAAAACCATACAATACTCTTGAGTGTTAATATACTAAACAGAGATGGGTTTTTTTTTTAATACTTTTTCATCAGTCCCTTTTAATGCAAATTATTACAACCACTTAAACACAATCTGTTATATTACAAAATTAGCATATCAAAAAACATATTGCAATATTGAACTAGCATTTCATGGTAACTTTCGGATTATGAAAACCTCTTACAGATATCAGTTTGCAGCTATAAGATTATTTATTTATTTTCTTTTTTTTTGATTTGCTAATGTACATAGCTGACCTGCCATTTCAGCAGGAAAATATCTCAAAACCCAGACTCCCTTTTTCTTCCTTTAAGAGAAAATAAATGTATTAATTAAAGAAAAGGAAGTTTGAAAAACAAAAACAACTGTAAAGCTACATGTTCCCACAGTCTTACACCTGGATGACTACAGTCATAGTGTGTCACGCTGAAGCAAAAGAACACTTTAAAGTAGTAAATGTAAATGACTCTGGCATGCTGTGATTACACCTCCAGCAACAGTAGCATGTTTAATGTGCAGCTTTTTGGCATAAAATCTATGTCATAATGTGGACGAGTCAACACCAAAAAAAAAAGAGTTAAGTTAAACTCTCTGTCTTTTGTGTTATTGACCCTCGCTATACAGCAGTTGTGAAAATGGATAGCTGGTTTTTATCCAAAGCCTTTGGATTCTGGTCTGTAATGATGACATAGCTCTTCCCTAATGGAGCTTCAGCCTTGACTTACTGTATGGTGCCTGATTTACAAATCAATTCATTGATCAGTGGGTTGATTGATGGCTATACGAGCCTTTGGCTTTTTATTCTGAGTTCTCTGAAAGCCGCACAATGCTCATTCATGTTCTGCTCATCTTTCCCTGTTCCTCTCTTTCTCTCTTTCCTTTTCCCACTCTCGCTTCATTCCTCGCTGTCTAAAACTCTGGTGTCAGGCTTTTTCTTCTTTTTTTTTCCCTTGAAAGGAATGAAGCAGCCTATCTCATTCTATCCCTGAAACAATAAAATATTACGCTACAGGGATCGAATGCTCTCGCTCCCTCAAGCACCAACACGTAAATCTCTCTGCATCACTGCTAGCAGCTGCCTAAACATACATGGCCATTGCTCTGTGTGTAAAATCCCAAAGCTTTTTTTTTTTTTTTCAGCAGGTGGATGTACTCTTAGAAAATAGGCTCCAAATGGAATTGAACCTTGAACCCTTCAAAGGTTGGATGGAGGGGAGATTGTCCGGGAGAGACTTGTAAATCTGGTCAGTGATGGCTTATCTCAAACACCCAGCACCACCCCCAACCACACTTCACTATCCATCCCTCCTGCCTTGGTGTGAATAGGGGTGTAAATCGCAGTGGCTTTGTGACACAGGAATAGAGTCAGAAGGTACTTTAAGAGATAGGGCTATAAAAATAAATAAAAAGTATAAAAATATATACATGAATGAGGAGTTATAGGCCTGACAGCCAGAGAGTTTAGAGGGAAGAGGAGAGATAAAAGAGGGCAAAGATGAAGAGTAAAGGGTATAAAAAACAAGAAAAAAGAGGATGAAAGTACAGAGAAAGGGAAAAACGGAGCTAGAGAAAGGGAAAAACGGAGCTAGAAAAAGTAAAGAGGAGAAAGTGAGATCATGGTGAGTAAAAACAGAGGAGAGGAAAATGAGTTCACCTTTACATTTACATCCATACACCATAAATCTTACAATGACTTCTGATGCCCTTTAAACATACAAACTAGCTGACTGACAGCTTAATGATTGGCACTTAAAGAGGAGGTGAGTGTGGTGCAGAGACAAATGAATTGATCGGAAGCTGTAGGATCTAATGAGAGAGGGAACAGAATGGAGACACTTAAGGATGGAGGCACTTCAGTATTGCAGATGAATGATGTACAATGGATGCATCAGTGTGCGTATGTATCTGTGGATAGATGAATGAAGAAATAGAAATCAGCAGAGAAAAGAATTAGTTCTACTTTTAACACTATCACTGTTCTTCTGTTGTTACTTGCTTTGAATTTTGCTTTTTTTTGCTTTTTTTTAAATTTGTTTTTAATGTTTCATGATAGTCCTCTCAGTAGCAATGCGATAATCAGCTGACTGGCAAATTAATTCAAAGTTTTTATTGTGGCTGTTCTGGTACAGTAGATGGAATCATGTCAAGTCTACAGGAGCAAAGTCAGATGACATTGATATCTCGTGATTAATAACTACATAAAACAAGAAACTGCTAGTGTGCTGGACTCCTGAGAGAAAAAAATGAGAGAGGAAGCAGTCACTAAGACAGAGAAATTACATTACTCAGCTGCATCAATGAAAACAAACAGTAGCAATGAGTACAGTGTAATAACTACCAGCAGCAGACACAGCAGTGCTTCAGCGGCCAGAAAGTAGGCGGGTTAAAGTTGGACAGATTATAAGAGTTCAACTATATATTTAAACTATGTTTCCACTGTGTGACCCAAACCATAACTATACGTTTATCTCTAACTATATATATAGAAGAAGAAGTTGATTCACTGTTCAATGGGGAATTCTATAAATGGTTGTGTCATTATGTTACTTTGGCAAGCCTAAATCTGTTTGGGGCTTGTACTAGCCTAGCTGAAGAAGGTAGTGTGAGTTTGTAGCATAAGCTTAAATAAATGTGTCTGTGAGAGAAAGAGAGTGAGAAAACATGAAATCGCTTGTCTGCTCTGGTATAATTTGGCAGTTAGGGCCCGAAAATATCTGCTCCAGAGCTTATTAAAGAGTTTATACCTCAGAAAAATGTAACCCTCATCCAACTGTGCTAATATGCTAACTCTAGCTCTGTAGCTAGCCAACGGGGCAAAGCATAACAGGTGAGCTAGCCCAGCTTCACTAAGTTTCCAAACATTGAAATTTAGTTTTCCATCCAAAGTTATAGCAGAGCTGTATATTTCTTTTGTTTGTTTGTTTGTTTGTTTATTTTGTTTTTTGTTTTCTGAAAATACAAAATGATATATCATATAAAAAACAGCTTTGTTCTATTGACTCTTTGTTAAAGAAAGCTGGCCCTCTCATCTTCTTATGGAAACTAGTTTTCTGTTTTTCTAATAACTTCTAACTTATATTTTATACCTGCACAGTTGGTGTGGACCACCCACAATTTCGTTTGACATGTATTGACAATAATGGGCTATTCTATTCTATTCTATTCTATTCTATACTAAACCTTTTAAATACTTTTTTTTCATGGATGCCTGGATGTTAAACTTTATTTTAACACCTGGGAAAACAGAAATATTGTTATTAGTGGAACTAAAAGAAACTAGAACATTTTTAACTCTCAGTGGAGCTTCGGTTTTTGTTTGATTTTAGGAACTGAAAGAGTATTTGGACCCTGAGATGCTAATGGCATCAGTGTCATATACCCAAAAAGCAGACTCGTTAGAAAACAATTTCATTAACAAGTTGAACGAGTTATCAAAAGACCAGCTAATGGCTTTGGAGTGGATAATCCTAACTGGTGGAGAATAGAGAGGGCTTCAGAAGGTGAAAGGGATGTGACAATGGCCAAAGACAAACTGGGTTTCTGGGATGACTTTAGAATTGATTACTTGTTATATTCCAGATGAAGAAGGTTTGAAGGGGCAGCAGACGGACAAGCAGCAATCAAGGGAGAGAGAGCAGCTCAGAGGAAGGCGGGTGAATTACAGGAAAGTTTACTGTACTAGCTGTAGCCCATTTGAAACTGGTACCATAAGTGAGACTGACTCTGTATTTCAAATTCCTCGAAAAACAGGTAAGTACTTTAGGGAGTGACATGTTGGCTTCGGGCAGGGATCGCCATTGCAATGACAACAACCTGGCAGAGAACAGTACCAGCCGGTCCTTAAGTAGCACGCACTGATTAGACGATGCACAGCAGGTGGTTGAGTACAAGTCCTGGAAAGGTCAACTCTTCCCTTGGGCGGAGCCATGAGTAACCACCAGGGCACTTCTCCAACCAAGAGCAAAGAGAAAAGAGAGAAAGAGAGAAAAACAGAAAAAACTGTACCTGCCCATACCATGACATAAGGGCCTAACAGGCAGATGGGAATCTTGTAACAATGCAGGATGGATTTCTGAATCTCAACTGCCAAAAATGTTTGACTGTGAGTCAGATGCAAGTCCTAGCTGCTCTGGACCTGATCCTGGGATAATTAAAGAAATGAAGTTGGAACATATGGAGAAGAGATGATGGGACATTTAACAAAATATAAAATGAACCAGTAAAGGCCTTTCATTATGCCACAGCCTCTCTGGATGCATGCTTCTTTTCAGTGTAATTGTCACCACTTAATCACTT
Source organism: Perissodus microlepis (assembly GCF_051167445.1). Classification (NCBI taxonomy): domain Eukaryota; kingdom Metazoa; phylum Chordata; class Actinopteri; order Cichliformes; family Cichlidae; genus Perissodus; species Perissodus microlepis. The sequence goes on from NC_140472.1 coordinate 28,182,190, forward strand.
AAAGAAATATGATGTTTTAAAGATCATATCATCCATCCATTCATTCTCTTCTGCTTATCCTTATCAGGGTCTTGGGGGACTGGAGCCTATTCCAGCTACCATAGGGAGACAGGTGGGGTACACCCTGGACAGGTCGCCAATCTGACGCAGGGCAAAAAGATTATAAAGGGAAACAGCTCTCTGTACAACTAACACCAATAACAAAGATATAACTTAAGATAAACAATTAAAAGGCTGCCTAGACGAGATAGATTAGTGATTATTGAAATTAATATATATTTTCACACGTATATACACGCACATATCTATATATATAACCACACATTTTTTACAGATTACTGTGCTGATGATTGTGCTTTCTCTAAATGGCAAGAGTACAATTTCCTGTGACCACCAGCAGTTCGAAAGTGAAAGAAATTGCTCACCAGCAAATGCGGGAGAGACATTTTATGACTGCAAAGAGTGACATACAAAGAGGACAAGAAAGTGCAACAAAGTGAAAGCAGAAAAGGAAGTGACAGAAAATATAAAAAGACACTGTGACTGCACATCAGCAGAAATTACAAAGAATGCACCATTTCCTCTATAAAAACTCCAGTACAAATGGACAAGCAGACAGTATTGATGATGAGTGTTGCCTTATACTACAGCTTTTATTGAGAAGGATGGTGTTTTCACCAGGTGAATTAAAACTGACTTTCTCCAGCTTTAGAGTTTTGACCAGAGCTTTTTGTTAATTGTTTTAACCAGAACGTACATTTGTCTACATTTTTAAGTAACATGAAAGAAGAGATATGCACTGAATGGAACACTTTTTTTTTTTTTTAGATGAAGAGAACATTTTCAGAAATCTCTGCTTAGGTTTACAAGGCCTTTATGTTTGTTCCATACATTTGTTTGAAATTAGAAATTGTGGTTTTTGAATGGTTGAACCATTATGTGTAAAATGACTTCAATTCAGTCTACAGTACTGAGATTTTCTTATCAGCAGATTGTTTCAATTAAATTGTTTACCTCAAGAACCAGATTATAAAATGTGTTAATTGGCCTAAAAAGCAGAATTTAGATATTTTTCTGATGTATTACATAAAAAACATAAAAACATTACATCTTGTTATATCATTGGAGAGCATATTTCACACTGTCTTAGCAATAGAATTTACTTTACCTATCAATGCAGGTATTAGTTGTGTCTTTAGATTTAAAGAAAATGAGTTTTTTTTTTTCAGTGGCATACTGACAGTAATGCCTATGTCCACCCTACTTATCACCCCACTGGATACATGCCTTCTTCATGCCTTTGTCTTACCATCCAGCATAGCAGAAAATGCATCTTACAAAATTTGCATGTAATTGCTTACACACCACCTATGAACACAAAGGTGTAGACAAACTTTTTTCCCCTTTGCTATCTCTCACTGACACATAACAAAATCTCATTAATGCACATTCATGCACTCACTCTCACATTTCCTTTACCATGACAATCCCTCCTACACACATTTACACTCTCGGTCACCTCCATCCTGTTATTGACACTAAAGTTCCTTGTCTTCCTTAGCCATAAACACAGATGCATTAGTGTGGGCATCCAGTCATACACAGAAATACTTCTTTCCCTCCTTCCTTGTTTTTTGTTTATGTTTGTTCCAAGGAAGGACATACACACAGGTTGGATGGACTGATGAAACTTGATATCACAGAGGGACCACCAGGGAAAACTAAACTCAATCAATTCATATAATGAATGGCCCAGCAGACTGCTGCCCTGTGTGTGTGTGTGTGCTTGTGTGTTCATGCGCGTGTGTGTGCGTGCATGGCCTGAGATCAGCACACTTTCATAAATATTGAAGAGTTATCTTAATGCTTTCATTATGGCCCTGACTCACAATGGTCGAGCTTTGTCCTTTTGACTCTTTGTTAAAGAAAGCTGGCCCTCTCTCAGTCTCATCTGCTTATATTATGGCTTGGTAGCCAACTATACCTACTGCCCAGAATTAATGATAGCGATGGAGAGGAGTGGGACTAGCTTCATTTATGTGTGTGTGATGGAGGAAGGGCAAGAGAGGAAAGGAAGAAAGAAGGAAAGCACAGAAACGAGAGAGACAGGGAGGGGTGTTGTGGCTCACTGGATGAGACATGCACACCAAAAACTATCTATGAATATATGTAAATATGATGGATGTGTTTGGGTCTAATTTCTCCAGCTGCCTCAGCTAACCCTGTGTGAGGCACATCCTGATGAAAACTGTGAAAAACTCACTGTGATATCCGTCTTCCATCACAGGGCGGGCTCCTGCTGGTCTGTTATTGCAGCTACTTTAAAAATGAAGCCATGGAAGTTCCACTTTCTTACTGCACGCTGAGACCCAGAAGGAATAACTGGGCAAAAAAAAGAAAAAAAAAAACAAATTAACTTTTGCTCTCTGTGGAGCTGCGGGAGGTTTCATGATATGGTTTGATAACTACATGACTTAAAGTAATAATCCACATCATTTTATGATTGAAAGTCTGATATTATACGCTCAGTTGCTGATTGAAAGCATAAAGGGGAATTCACCTTAAATGAACATAGGCTGTTGTATGAATAACTCTACCCTCTACCTCTACTCACTATTTTGTAATTACAATTTGTGCATTGCATTTTTCTGCATTTTATTTTTAATTTCCTGCAGATACCAGCTGTATAGCACACTTACAAAACACTGAACAGTTTTCCAGTGTACAGCTGCGTGAAGAAGCTTTGCAACATCTACAATATCTGCTGGCATTGGAAAAGTCATATTGCAAATTAAAATCTGCATTCCTCATCCACAGGTTGCTGAGCAGAACAGGTTATTACCAGGGGTTAAAGTGGGGATTTAGCAGGTGGGGGAACCCTGAGATTGGGTGTAGTGGTGCAGAGTGAGGTTAAAGAGTCACTTAGAAATAAGTCACACTGCTCAGTGAGTGTCAACAAGTTTTCTTCAAGCATATGCTGTGATCAGCTGACCTGTACTGCTACTCCAGTATTCACTGCACTTTGTAGTTATAACCAACTGAATTCAGCAAGATATAAACAAGCTACATGGCTGATTTCAAAACAACTAAACACTATAAAGTTCCTTGATGTAGCCTAACGTACTAACAACCAGGTCTGTACCAGTCGAACATCACTGTGAACTTCACCACAGTACTGCATAACAAGCATAAGAAGAAATAAAGGCATATGTTGAGCGTTTGAGTGGCTGTGGGATGGCGTTAGTTTCTTATTACTGAGCCAGTATCTCTATGGTGTCACAAGAAACAACGCCATGCTGCAGCACACAAAACGCAACTCACTCATTAGTAATATGCATTAACCTGCATTTGCAGGCCCAGGACCATGATATCATTTGTTGTTAACGTATGTTAAAAGAGGCCTACAACAACTTCTCATGATTGCAAAAGTCAACAAGGTTAATGTTACAACTTGCAACTCTATATCCCAAAGGTTGGGTGCTAACAAATGTTGGCATATTTTTTCCAACTACATGTTTCGAATGTCATTTGTGACACGGCGGGAGCTTGAGGCAGTCATGCAAACATGCACTTCAAAATATTTTGTACATATCAGAATCAATTTCAGAAGATGTGAGTGAAGCATGATAACTCATTTGCTTTTGTGAGCATCCTGCACTCCTAGCCACTCATCCTTGAGGCAACTGCCAATATTACTTTTCTGACAACCATTGTGTTTGTGTATGTTAGGTTGGCTAACAGTATCAGCTAAGCATGAAAAATGCAATATGTTGCAGTGTGTGTGTGTATGTGTGCTAGCTTAATGTAAAACAGAATAGAGTTGTGAGTTAGTAAAAGAAACTGAGACCTCAGAAACTGCATTTTGTCTCATAATATACTGACACACACACACACGCACACACAAACACACACTGCAATCAATCAAATGGTGGCAGGTCTAACACTGCACTCCACTTTGCGAGTTCAGCTGCAGTTGCCTCATATTTTCCTAATAAAGTGACCAAAGTAGGACTGTGATTGACAGAGAAAAAAAACAGTAGAGTAACTGCAGCAGATACAAAAACAGAAAAACAGAAATGGTTTGTGTTTTCTGCAGTTCTGTAAAAGTAGCAATCAGCCTGCATTGATTTCCTACTATCCCCTTGTGGTTTAGCACAAGGCAAATTAACAGTGTTGGGTAAGTTACTTTAAATTAGTAACTTAGTTACATTACTAGTTACTTCCATCAAAAGTAACTCAGTTACTTCAAGTTACTCGTTACTTTCAAAGTAACTAGTTACTAGGGAAAGTAACTTTGGTTTTACTCAGACTTCTCTTGTTAATGTGTTGCTAACTGGATACCCAGCAAGAGTGCCAGTCTTCTAGCTTGCTTACTTGCCACAAGTGCACTGTGCCACCTACCAAAGGAAAAAATAATGTGCATATTTCCACGAGAGAAATCCCACGCCTGGACCGTCGTTGACCGCCGCCATAATTCTAGTCTACGTCACAGCGTCATGTGCGCTTTTTACATCCAACACAAAAACTGCAGTCGTGGTGCTTTTGATTGTACTCAGAAATTCTGCCTTCCAAATAGGAAGATGTAGGCAACACCAGACTGCAGATGAGCTGCTTACAGGGCTGGACTGGGACAAAAAAATCAGCCCGGGCATTTTGACTAGATACCAGCCCGCCATTATAGCAAATATCATAAAGCCTTTGAATGAAAACAAACGCTGTTGTGACAGTGATGTACACTGTTTTGATGGTATATATGTATCAATCTATCAATCGTTTGTTGTAAGACTCAGATAATTATTTATTAAAAGCTAGACATTTGAAATGAGAATAAGAAAGTATTTCTTTGTGCCCCCCTTTCCCTGTTAATGCCCTACCTGGCCCCCTGGCAACACTTTGCTAGACCCGCCCCTGCACAGTTACCAGCTGTCAGCTACTTAGAAAAGGATCCTGGTGTTATTTGTCTCTCAGAAACAGTTCATAACTTCCCTTCAACTCATTCATGTCACCTAAAAGGTAAACCTGTTTCTCCATCACCTGTTCAGCTCTGATGATTCAGTAAGGACATCTCCTGGTTTCATCTGGTTTCCCACTCACCAGATATACAAACCGATATCATGACCAGCAGCTTTATAGCTGTGGCTCCAGCAAACATCAGCTGATACTAGAAATTAATATTAAATAAATTCGAACAACAGCTGATCAAACGTGCTGCTGTTGTTTAACGCGACATCCGCTGGTTTCCTCTTTCTGGCGCAAAGCGGACGATAAATAAACAAGAGGGAAAAGCCGATCAGCTGATCATTGATCAGTTTCATGATTAAAGTAGCAACAGGAGAGGGAGGGGAGAGAATGAGAGAAGAAGAGGCAGCTGTGCAGCAAAGACACAGAATAACTCCAGCTTTGTGTCTTTTTCATTGTAGCTGAAGTCCGGGACAAACTGTTCCTTTTCACCTAAATACGAAACGCGTAATATTTTCTCTGAATAACAGACGATTCCGTTTTTTAGGGAACGGTTGGCAACTCTTATAATTAACCTATGAACAAAATAAAGTTCAACATCAGTAACATAGCACCCACCCAGCTGTATAGAAACCCCGTCATGCTAGCTAGCACGCAGTACGAAAAAGTCAGCATAACGAAAATAAACTCCAACTAAACTTGGTTTATATCTGACCCAGATAGACTGCAGGTCATAACTTCTTACCTGAAGTTCAGTTCACCTGACACTCGGACCGGCGGCTGCCTCGGGTCTCTCCTCCTCCTGCCTCCCCTTTCTCTCATCCACCTGCTGGCCTTCACCACTTGCTAATGTTACTGAATCTGTGGAAGCTCCGCGATAGCCACCACACGAAGTAACGAATAACGAGCCTATCTAAATCCCAGTAACGAGTAACGCGTTCCTGATTTTGGCATAATAACTAGTTACCGTGCTCGTTACCACAATAATAACGTAGTTACTGTAACGCGTTACTTAATAACGCGTTAGTCCCAACACTGCAAATTAATGACAGATTACAAACCTTTAGCTCTTTCTTGCAACTCCCCTGCCTTTTTGTGTGTCTTTCATTTCCTTTACATTTGAATTTTTTTATTTTTTCCTCTGTTTTTTGTGCTCTCATTTGCTATCTCTGCCACACAAACCCTGTCCTTTGTTGATCGCGTGTTAGCTGTTTTTCTGCTTTTCGTCCACAGCACCCTTTTAATCCTCATTTCTTTTCCTTGTTTTGGAACATGAACCTTGGTACCAGTCTTCTTCTGTCACATAGAAAATCGAATTTGCTGTAATAAAAAGCAATCAAATATAATGCAGACCTAATTTTAATTCCATCATAAAACTCGCCAGTATTAGTGCAAAAGCTTCGAAGATATGAATTCTTGAGCGTCTAAACATTTCTAAGTATTTTGTGGTAGAGATGAGAGGGACTTCTCATTGAAGCCTTTCTTCAAAGTTCTTATGTGAGATTGGGTTATGAATCCACATGACAGTTCTGAGACGGAGCAAGGCCACTGAACACACACAATGACACACACAGGGAGCCTTTCTTTTGCTGCCCTTGTTTTATGCACACAGCATGTAGAAAGCAGTAACATTTTCTGCTGACAGTGCATCCCCAAACTACAACAACAATAATAACAATAGTGCTGTTTTTTTCTGCAGTAGTAGAGGAGAATGGAGACTAGTGCATCTCTGTGTAAAAGTGTGTGAGTGTGAGTGTGTTTGCATGTTTGTGTCTTCTGCAGGGCAGAAGAAAAATGGGCAAACAGAGACAATGGCAGGGAATACAATTTACATTGTGCTATCCTGCAAGGTTCCCTAGAGGGGTGCAACTGTAGGAAGAGGAGACATCTCCTGTGTGTAGGTGTGTGTTTATATAGAGGGCAGGATAGAAATTGGATGACTGTCTATATTGGGCTGTGTGTAAATCACACAAAAAATGTGTGTATGTTTATGGCTTTCAGAATATGAGAATTACATCACAGGAAGCAACTGCCAATCATAGGAAAGCTTCTTTGTGTGAGTTATTAGTTGACAGCTTGTGGCACATATTGGAGGAATGGTTGCGCTGCCTGCTTTCATTGTGAACTCTTGACCTCACATTGGCAGACATTGCAGAAACCCGCACTGGGTGTCGAACCTTGAATCATATGGATGCCACCAGAAGTGGGCGACTGCTATTTTGTGTTAGCTCTATCATCAAGCATATTCATACAGGGAAAAAATAACTATTTTCTACACATCTCAAAAACAAGTATTCTAGAAACACCTCTTCCTTGAGTCTAATTAACATTTTCAATATAAAATAGTGCTCTTCCTATACAAGTACCTCTCTAATACTCTAATTCAAAAATTATGAAGATGTCATAACGTATTTGTATTTAGTTACACCGTTTAATTCTAAAATTAAAACTCGGTAATTAAATATCAGATGATTAAATACAAAAAGTTTTTTTTCTTTCAAACTTAGACTGAAAAGCACTAGACGGTCTCTAAACAGTTTTTTTTTTCTGTAAGTCTGCCTTGCCGAAAAGATCCATTCATATTCCTGCAAATATATCGTTTGGTTTAGGAAAGGGTGCTGCCCAGATAGAGTGTGCAAGCGGCAGGTGATACACATGATATCAAGAAGCTCTAGTGAGTTCACGGTTCCCTCAAGCATATATAAGTTAACACATTATTTATTGCTACTGGAGAGCTAGCAAGGCAAATGTTATCTAAGTGTGTTTAACATTTGCATTCTCACTTATGTAAATGTATAGTTATGATAAAAGCTGCGGTGCATGTGCAGGAATGACTTACATCTCAAATGTCTTCTTATTTGCTGTTGAAGTAAATCTGTAAGATTTAAGATCTGTGGATGCCTTTAAAAAAGATTCTCTTTAGGCTTTGCGTTTGTGTGTGCCTAATATGCAAATTTTCTCTTCTAAAGATTATATTAAGTTTTTTGTTGTTGGTTATTTATTCATCAGATGCTTTGTGGCATTAGCTGTGGAAAAGTGCTAAAGGTTAACTCACTAATTAATTAATCATTATGTTTAATCCGAGCATGATAATGACACTAACACTACACACAGAGCTGAGTGTGGTTTTTTTTGGCTCCACTTACATGATCTGTCATAAATAACATTTCTGCAGCTGCTGATACGCAGACATAAAAATGCTGATTAGCCAGTTGTCAGTACAGTCATCTACAGAATTTCATCCTTCCCCATTTTAATCTGATGAACTGCAGTGTCTCTTCCATATTAATACTGACTCTCTGTGTACCTGCTCATTCGGTCTTGGTCAGTCTAGATTGCTGAAATGGAAATAAAATGTAAAAATGCCCTCAGAACACTTTTGAATTGCAAGTCAGAGTCATTCTGAATGAAAAGTCAGATTCATTTGTCATTGTTGAGGATTGTCATCAAGTCTTGTGGCAGTCTTTAAAGTGCATCCCTGAGTGAGTGTGTGTGTGTGTGTGTGTGTGTGTGTGTGTGTGTGTGTGTGTGTGTGAGAGAGAGAGAGGGAATGAAAGAGAGAAAGACATTAAGAGTTGAAGCTTTTCTCTGTCACGCTTTGCAACAAGCATCCATAATTGTAAAGTGCTCACCTGGAGTCTCTTAAAGGAATACACACTATACACAGTACATGTCTTTCTTCTAGCTCTCTACAGATACTCAGGACACAGGTGGGCTTTCATCTGAGGATCTACCTGCGTATCTGTAGAGGTGTAATGAAGGGGTAAATTCTCAGAAGGACGTAGCTAACAAGCTGTGTGATTTCTAAGTAACTTTGATGTTCAAAATCTAAGCTTTGCATTTACATTGAAATGATATAATTCACATAATGCAGATCAGATAATCAGATACTTTAAACAATAGCTGTAAATAAAAACCAGGTTTAATGAGTTCTGACAGGAAAAAAACAGAGGGTAGAGGGGAGAAACAGTTCAGAAAACCCTGTGTCTCTGAGCTATATATGTGATGCCAAAAATATTTGGTATTTTGTAGCACTTAGCAGGATTTCTACTTCATAAAGTGCACAATCCAGAGCAAAAAACCACACTGCCTGCCACTCATATCAAGTGTTTGGGAAAAAAATGTAAAAGAAAAAAAGTCGAGGTGAGTCTATTCTATGATCGATTCTCACAAATGATACCAAAAAAATTAAAGTTGTTGCCAGCGTCATTTATGATAAAAGATCAGCTTTCACATTTGCTCAAATGTCTTTGTGCTTGAGTGTAAATCTACTTAAACTGCTTTCATGTAAAATGAGTTTATGCTTTTATTTTCATTTCATGACTATTTGGACAAAAACAACACGCTCTCCATGTGGACTTTACCTCCATGGTAATAAATTAAAGCGAAAACATCAAAAACAGAAACAGCAGAGTAGTGCATAGAAGAGGCCAGAAAATGTGTAAAGCAGATGGGAAAGCATGTTGAGAAGGCGAATGATGTCAGGACAAACCAGGAAACCCAGAGAGTACCTTTGATTAACAGCTTAATAAACTAAAAAATAATAATAATAAAAAGAAACTTATTTTATTTAAATATTTGATGAATGAGTCAGCAGGCCAAAACAATCATAGTAGCTTCTGCTTATTGCTTTGCTATTAAAGTTAGATGAATTAGTAAGATTATAGAAAATGGTTATTTAAGTTGAAAGGGTCAAATATGACCAAGAAGCAACTTAAGAAAATTAGATTATTCAGCATTATTAGCACTTGCTCACTTCACTCATGTTAAAACACAAACATGTTTATTCACCATGTTCATAAACACCAAACGAATAAATAATAAATACATTTCTTATTCTTCTTTGCAAGCTACATATTCATTTTATGAGACAAAGCAGATATGTGTCGTACATCCCTCTGTTCTTGTTATTTCCTTCATTTAAATACACATTCATCCTTTTTTGTTTCTTAGATATTTAAATCCCCTCTTCCGCTCTATTCATTGATTCTTTTCACTTAATTCTCTTCTCTGTGTTTTTTCCCCTCATCTCTTTCATCCTCTGAGCACTTTTTCTGAAAAGCTACAACAATAAAAGAAACAGAAAAATCACACCTAGGCTGTAAGCCCCCAGTCCCCCCCACCCCCCCCCCCCACCCCACCCCTGTTTCTCTCATAGTCGTCTGTCTTCCCAAACAATATTACAAAAGCAATTCCAGACCAGTCAATAGGCTCCAGGATTGGCTCTCATCTACCTTGTCCCATAGGGGCTGCCATATCATCAATACAGATTTATACTGTAGCCTGGAAGCTAATATACACAAATGCCAATACGCTGGCTCTCTCAAGCCAGTAAAAATACATGGAGCAATCTGGGCCAATTTTATGAACAGTACTAAAAGATTGGCAGTGGAAAGAAAACAAGCGAAATAGACAGTGGAGGGGAAATAGAAGACGGGAAACATGAGCTCCTCCTCTTTCCCTAGCATCAAATGCCACTGTTCTGGCAAAAGCTACAGGTTGTTTTTTTTTAAAGATACGCACAAACCATGTCCCAGCACCAACTCACCAACTTATAAATGCTTAGACAAGACTAATTGGTCCCAATGGGTAAGCATGTATTCTTAATGTGTGGGGTTAAAGTAACACAAGGATGTATTTAAACATAAAAAAAATCCTAAACCTAATCAAGTAACTGAACAAAGAGTGAGTGAAACCAAGAGTAAACACAATGCTGTTACAATGCAAAGCAAAGTGCAACGCTCCTAAATGGGGGAGCTTTAGGTTTTCGAAGGACAGTCTGTCCCTTTGAAACTGCTGACCCTCCCTGTGTTTATAGAGGTGCTGAGGAAGCCATCCCCCACACGGCTTTGTTGGATTCAGTTTCTTAGTTAATCCTTGTTTCTGTTTCACTACACCTTGCTGAGGACAACAATCTAGAGGTGAGTCACGGCCTCGTGGTCTATGTTTGCGATAACCAGTGGTATGAATGGAAAATAAGCCTTTGTCCATTTAAAATATAAATCATATATATATATCATATAAATTACATTATTATTATTTTTTGGGTAAATCACTTGAACACATACACATCTGACAGACTTCAACACAGCAACCTCCCTGTAACCTTTAAATCCTTTATTTCTCCTTTGATGTTTGTGCTCTTTTTAAAATGGCACTTTCATGTCAGGTAATAGCGGTAACATCATTTTCGTCTTTGTGATTTCATGGCAAACGGGCTTGTTTTCCTATGCAACTGTCCATAGCCTGGAAGAAAAAAAACAGAGCCTCGAGCTTTTATCCAGCTGTGATGATTGATGCAATTTTGATTTACCTTTTACCTGCTAAAACACGCAGAGACACATCTATGGAACAGGAAATTATTGACATTGCAAAGAGGGACCAGATGCTAGTAACATGTGTTGGGGTGAATGTGTGTTTTGAGTGAAAGAGTCTGTGTTGTGGGGGGGCAGCTTAACGAGACTTTGTAAACGTGGGGGGCAGGAAGAGAAAAGGTGTGCCCGTAGGAGGTAGAGGGGTCCCTCTGCAGTTCTCTCTCTCTCTCACCCCCCTACACACTCGCGCACAGGAAGACTTTCTCCTTAGATGCACAGCTAACAACAGCAGGATCACAGTAGGAAAACATAACTGGGATCTGAAGCAGGAAGGGTGAACAGATGGAGAGAGTCATTATGCATGCACATCACACACACATGCACACACACACACACACTCACACAATGAATGCACTTTCACACAGATGCACTCAGTCAGTCCCAAGCCAAATCTAGTCACACACAATGACCTCCTCCTGACTCCATCACTCGGTGCCTTGTCATTGATAGCATCTATCTATCTCGAGAGTGTGTATGTATGTGTTTCTGTGTGTTTACTACCTGTATGCAGTGTTCAGCGTGCAGGTTACAAAGGCACCTTCTAAAAGACTAGACACATCCCATAGCTTTGCCATATGTGAGCTCATTTTAGCTCTGTGTTTCATAGTGTGTGATGACTGTGTAATCTGTCATGTAAATATTATGTAAAGATTTAGTCATTGTAACATATTTTTGCCATTTTTTGGTGGATTGTACATGTGGCAGGGAGTGAAAAATCATATTTGTTCATTTTTATCTATTAACAGACACGGCTAGGTCTGTGTACATAGAAGTATTTGGACAATAGTACATTTTGTGTCATTTTTTCCATTGTTGCACCATCACAGTGCATCAAATGATTAAGATGTGGTTGAAGTGAAAACTTTCATCTTTATCTAAAAGGGTGGGGGGAAAAGTGTTTCAGTAACTATTTAGGAATTACATCTATTTTTATACACAGTCTCCCATTTTCACAGGCTCAAAAGTAACTGGACATTTAAACTGGCGTGCCATTTCATGTACCAGTGAAGCCTGCTCCCCATAACATCTTAAGCAGATAACAGATCTAAATTGATTGAAGGACATGTATTTGGTAGCTGCTAGCTGGAGCGCTCAACAAGAGGTCCAAACAGATGTTGATGCAATCAAGACTGACCATCTGTATGGGAAAACAAAAATAACAAAGTAAACGTAGGAGGGGCCAAATCTGATACATGAACGTTTGTTACACCAAAAAGTCACTGTGGTGGTGTGTGCACTTACAAAATGTATCAATCTATTTAAATCTATTATTTGTTTGTTAGATATATTTTTTGATTAAAAACTAGCATATTTATCTATTTGGACTGGTTCAAAATTGTCTCTGCCAAAGAGCAGCAGAAGCAGATAAAGTCCTTGAGAAAAATACCTGAAAGGCTCTTAAGAAAAGTAAATATGTTGTCATGAAAGAAGAAAAAAAAAAAAAGGGCGCCTGGAGTTGAAAAGGAAAAAAAAACAGACATATTTTGGCCCAAGTCTCTCATCCATTCCAATTTATTTGAGAATACTTACTTCTGTATAAATAGTGTCATTTCTCAAGTGCGGTGAATTGGTCACGAAATCCAGCCAAGGCATGATTCTACTTTAAGAGATCATCAGCTTACCCAGTAGTTGTTGACCTAATCGTGGCAATGCATGAAAAGTTAACGACTCATCAGAGTATTCAGGATATTCTATGCATTAAAATCTACTGGAAACCTTCTTAACACTTGATCTGCTGTCAAGGCTACAAGTATAGACTTCATGAAAAGAAATAATTACCAACTTGAGTAGTGCTGACAACACGGGGCTGAGGGCATTAGTAAAATCAAAGGATCTTTTATTTAAAAAGTATTTAAAAAGTGCTGCGCTGAGGTTGCTGGGAAACTGTCAACCAGATATACCAATAATATGGTTTCTGAACTAAATACAACGGAGGAGACTGATATCGCAATATTTTGTGTAACAGTAATGCACCAATACAGGGACATTAAATATCAATATTATATTAAATAAAGGCCAATACTACAGACAAGAAGGCTCATCTCATCTGATAGAGGGTAATCACTCAGAGCAATTGTTGAATGTTTGCAAATAGCTGTCTAATTTATGAATGCAGACAGATTGCCAACATGCTGCCATCAGTCTGAATGTGTCTTTATCAATAAGCACAACTCGTGGGGACTCAACTCAGGTGCCAGCTGTTTGCATTCTGGTTATATTCCTGGAGAACAAGAAGCATGCAAAGTACAAATGTAGTAGCTAAATGTGCATTTCCTTTAAATGTAACCGTCTGTATGTGGACAGGATTATTTGCTGATTTATCACAGTTAATTCATGTATCATCAGAAATACATTGTAGAAATTGCCAACTTGACCCCACATCATCGCAGACTGATAGGAGACTGACTGTGTTATGGCAACATTTACAGCAGGTTTCAGTGACAGTATTGGTATGCTCTCATTTGTGCAGCAAAAAAACAAATAAGTGAAGTGAGATAACTGTATTGTATTTGATAAAAACAGATACTGACAATGTTCCATACATGCAAAAAACATCAGTGAACCATGACCACAGCCAAATCCACTGGAGCTTAGTTTTATCTGAATCTCAAATGTCCATATGGAATTTCTTGCTAGTTTATCTAGTAAAGGTTGGTATATTTCACACAATGCAGAAATAAAGTGCCACATCTACTGTAGAAGACAGAACATGAAAAGTACTTTTTTCTCTGGGGCCCATCAGTGTTGTGCAAAATGTCATGGTAATTAATTTAGGAGATAGTATGGATCATGGGCCGATTGACACAACAGGCTAAAACTGTTGTTCTGTCATCTGTTCTTATATTTTATTTAAAAATTTTTTAATGCTACCATTGGCTTCTATGTCATATGCTTTCCTTTCTCTCTATTTTTTTCTCCCCCCTAATCCAAGCGATATCTGTGCACGCTAACAAGAAATACCTTAATCTGGATACCAGCCAGCAGTAAAATGTAAGTATGTAAACATGTACAGCACAATAACTGCATTCATGATGTGCATATGAGTTAATGAAAATTAAAGAAAGAAATATTTGGGGGGCAGTTCGATTAAAGCAGCTTCTGCAAGTACTCTAGTACAGCCCATGTGTGTATATGTATGTCAGATTCGGGTTGGGGTTTTAGTGATGCCGGTACTAAACTCACTTCTCACACTTTTTTAAAAATTCCCTACTCTCTGTCTTTCCAAATACATTGCCACCTTTATCATCAGCTAAAACAAATAGCCTTGTGCTCCCCAGATAGACTTAAAAAAAATCCTATACAGACATTGAACCCAACTCTAGTGAGGTCCGATCACAAGATTCATTCAAGACTCATTTCTCACCTTTTTCCCCCCAAAACACATTATTTAATTGAACTAAATCCTAATTCAAAACTAGAAATTTAACATTTGTTATGTCTGTTAAAGAAAAGATCGATGAAATCTTACTTTGAACACTGTAAATGCTTCTAAAATCTGTCCTCGCAGGGATAGAAGTACAAAAGTTAACGCACACACAGACCGGTGGGAATCATTTCTGTGTGTAATTTTTCCCATTTGCTGTTGGTGGAGCAGGTTGTTTGATTGGTTGCTGCAGTGATAGATGCCTGGCCAGTTTTCTGATTACTACAATCTTCGATCTCCAGAGCCCAACATAATCAGAATAAATGTCCCCTACAGTAGAGGGAATAAAGGTGTGTGTGTTTGTCATGTGTGCAAGTGAAAGGGAGCTGGGGCTACAAAAGAAAATAGGTATGAGTGTGTATTTTGACAGGGTGGTGCAAGTGCATTTGGGACAGTGAGTGACAGATGGTGTATAATATGTGCATGTAGCACTGATGTAGCAAGAAAATTAATTTTGCTTGGTATTTTATTTATTTTTTGGCATTCTTGCTTTTACACAAAGTGAGAAGGTAGTGTTTAATGCCTGTAAGTGGGAAGTGCTGCAGGGGTTCACCATCATCACTGACCATGTGCTCTAACTCGGGAAAAATTGGAAAACTGGTAGAACAAACCAATGACAAAATCTGGCTTTATTCTTTTATTGATTTGATTACATTACATTACTTTTCACTATAGTATAAAACTGAGGCCTAAATTGCTAAAAGTCCCTACGCTTGCAATGTAACTCAATAATCATCTGATAAAAACAGTCACTGTCACTTTTTAACTACATGCACTTCATCATTTAATCATCAATCTTGCAATTTGTCAGTTACTTTAGTGAAAAGGTGAGCAGCCTGTGAAATACTTGACAAATCTGAGGACAGTTTGATCAAACATGTAGTGGATATTTTTCTTTCCTCTGCAGTCATCACATCCAATATAAACTCACTATTCATTGTTGCTGTGCTGCTTCAACCTCATAAATCATGAGCCACAAGTCAATTTTGGTATCCACTCAAAAATGATGCGTGGTGATGCTCAGGAAATTGCTTGACTGTGAGCTTTTTTGTCTACATGCATTAAATGGGACTGGTTACCATGCCAGATGACATCCATCATCAGGCATACTGATTTGCATGTTAAAAGCTAGGATGGAGGAGGAGAAATGGGAGACTTTGTTTGTGCTCTTTAGCACACTCTTCTCACCATATCAAGATTAACCCTGGTAAAAAAAAAAAACAAAAAAAACACACACACACACACACACAAAAAAAAAAAAAAAAAACATATTAGATTTAGATTCAGATTTAGATTCACAACACGGTCGTATATTACGTCGCAGGAGTGCCTGAATATCAAAGTCTGATTGATCCAGTCCTGTTGTTCACTTTCACTCACTCCTACACTGAAGCTTTACCCCATTTATTTACATATTTGCTGGCATTAATAGATAGTTCCAAGAAAATGGATGTATCTAGGTCTGAGGTGAGGAAGAAACACTCAAACCAGAGCTGCCCAGACCTCTCTTTCTCCAGCATCAGATACAGCTCTTACTGGGGACTTGGAGTTTTCCCATAACAGCTGAAAGACCTAATTTCTTCAGTGTGTTCTGGGTCTACCTTGTCCAAACAATTCCAAATGCATTTCAGACATATGGTTGAACCCGCTTAACTGGCTCCTCGCAGAGGTGCAGCTCTTATTTCAGCATCTTACTCTATGTTAAACTCTCTGTTCATGACAACATAGTCGCATAGAAAGTACATCACTGCAGACACTTCACTGACCTAGCTGTCAATCTTAAAATTGTCATTGTCAAAATTCAAAGATATATACACAGACATTAGAGGAGAAGGCATAGATGCTTTGAGTTGTTTGGAAGGCTTGCAATCTACTCCTATAATCTAGGAAATTGAGTCTCCCAAAATTGCACAGTAGAGGACTGGAAAAACAAGCTCTTCCTGGTCTGATTAGTCTTGATTTCTGCCTACCTGAGTATTATTGCGGACCATATCCATTATAACATTATCCCTTTATAACACTATACCCATCTTCTGATGGCTGCTTCCAGCAGGACAGTGTGCCATGTCACAAAGCGTCTTTAATAAAGAGTCATAAGTGCATATTTTTCAGATTGCAGATATATATACACATACACACACACACACACACACACACACAAACACACACACACACACTATATATATATATACATACATATATACATACAACACTTGAACCACAATACTTTATTTCTGTCAAGCTACCAGTATTACAAAAATCAATGTTCATAAAATCAATATTTATTAGCCTTTTACTGACTGCATTGACATCCCAAACATAGTGAATTGAGTAAGATATTGGCTTGTCACTCTTAGCATGCCAGGGTTATTTATTGAGTATGTATGAATAATGTCAGAGGGTTAAAATAAACAAGACGGTGGGTTAAAATCAGAGCACCACTTTTTAAAAACATTAATTTTAATGCAAGATTTTCAGCTCAGATGAAACTCAAGGATAAACATACTTTTGGTAATGCTACAGAGTCTTTACAAAAATGTGAAGTATAAAAAGCTCTTTCACCTGGCAGTGCTGACTACTGACTGTACGTTGTGCTTGTAAGTTATGCTTCTGAACTTATCAGTTCCTTCTATCACTAGTGGGCTTTTTTTCTTCTGATGGATATACATTGCAAAACAGGTCATGGCAATGGAGCGTTTGCACACGTGAGTGTTTCTACTGAACATTCACACAATGACAGAATAAAGCAGTTGCATTGACGAAGAAAACCCATGTAGAGTTCATGCCTGACACAGAAAATGAATCAGTAATAAAGTCTAGGAATAAAGTTTTGTCGTAGCTGGCTACTCTTTCTACGCTTATGAAAAAAGAAAAATGCAATGAAATTCTATTTAAATATTTTTTGGTTTCATTAAATTTCTGAAGATGGTATTGAGAAGAGTGATTCAAGTTAAGTTTTTAAGACATTTTTTTGGGGTGGTGGTCTCTTGACAAAAGTGAGAGGCAGTTTGGATCTGAAGTGACAAAAGACAGCCTGTTACAAAGTTGCAATTGCCAGTGATTTTGGATCAAGCTCTTGCAATATAACTGCTACTGTGAGCCATGTCTACAAACCAGCTAATTAGCAGATGACATACATAAAGTGGAACAGAAAACTCTGGTAGGCAGAGCTTTTTATGAGCACCCTTTTAGAACAAAGTTGAGAAGGAAAAAGGGGCAAGGACCAACTAAAAAGATGGAAGTGAAATAAAGTTTTTTTCAAGGTTAAAGCACACACTTTGGTCACTTCACAGTCTGAGAGATTGCAACCAACATTGAGCACAGTGTGACGTGCCAGTGACTTACATAGCAGTTGTTGCACACTCTTAAAGTCCTGTAAGAGTATGTTTTTTTTCTTTCAGCATGAGTTTTAAGGAGGTATTCTGGGAGTGAAACATGTAAACTGTAATATAAAAAGGGCATGGAAGAAAGAGAAGAGTATTTATGAGGAAAAGAACATGATTGTGTCGTTATTGACTACTGATTATTTTCAATTGTGGTATAGTGTGTGCACTGTTAGGAATTATCTTTCTGTGGATGTGTTAGGGAGCTTGTATACAGTGTGTGTGTGACAGTAAACCTAATTGCTCTTCACCTTTACTTCAAAAGCCTGAAGTCTGGTCAGCACTCAGCCTATCAGAAAAAAGAACCAGTCTGAGCAGAAGAGAGCTGAAGCAACCCATCTAACTGGATTACCTTCACACTCGCTCTGTCATACTGTGCTGAATAGTGTGCTACACAACAAAAACTAAATTAAGTGACAAAAAATTGTCCCTTTCTGTGATTGGTTTCATTGTGAATTTGCTGGGTTTTTTTGGTATTCCTCTCACTGCTCCCTCTCCTCTGCCTTCCTCAGCAGTCATTTCATTTGCATTGATAAGTATGTTTCTCAATTTGGGGAATAAAGACTAAGTGTCTGAAACTGCCTCTTGCTATCTAGACACAGCTGTGAAAAAGCCAGCTACAAAGCTGGAATAAATCTGTTTGCAATTACAGAGGAGACAGAAAGCTTCAGCTGTCAGTGAGATATGTATGCTCCTCATCTCTTTCTCGCCCGTGCACACAAATTCAAAGATGCTTCACTCTGTATCACTGTCAGAAAAAAAGCTACAAAATTGGCGAAGTGGTTTACATTACAACAATGATAAAGAATACACACAAATCAAAACATGTGATTTTTCCAATAACCTTTCAGTCACTCCTCTGTCTGTCACTGAAGAAAATTCTAGTGGTGAATTCACTTTATTTTTGTGGAAATCTGATTGCTTGAGTGTTTTTGTTGTCTCGTTGTCTTAGCCAAAAAAACACTTAAAGTGACAATACACATAGGCAGTTCTAAGTTAACAATATGCCCCATATGGAAAAGAAATAGAAGAAAACTTATAAAAGACTTGCATCAGATTTGGCCTACTTCATATAGTTAATCATATAAGGCTTATATGATTTACTCATGAAAGTGGCCACTTTCATATATTGTTTTAGTAAGTATCCAAAACATACACGCTTCATTTATATAATTTTTCAAGGGATCTTATATCTGTTTGCACTCTTGTATGCTTTTCATACAAGTTTCACACAAGACAGATACAAACTTTATATAAGGTTTATATATATCTTTTCCATATGGGGCATCAACACATAAGATGTGCTTATCTCCTACCCATCACCAAAGGTAAAGTCTTAGCTTCAGCATTTCATGGAAGACACTTTGTGACAGAAGAAAAATCAAATGTAAATATCAAAATGATGATGAATGAAATACATTTCGCTGCCCCAATTTAAAGATTTTATCTATTTTGGTACACGATGGTTCAGTGTGTCCCTGTCATGGCTTACTGTGGTACTTTAACAGTATGGGTGTGCCAGAGCAGGGTTCCAAGGATTTAAATTTGACATTTAGTCCAAACTAATAGAGTAAAATATGCAAGCTAGTTCAGGCTGGTAGCTCAAAATGCACATGTAACATGATTCAGTCACATGATGAATAAAACACACACACACACACACACAGTGTACTGGCATTACATATTTAGAATACAAAATATGAGTAAGCTATAAAGACTCGACTGTACACAATAAGTTCCGTTACTCCCCAACGTTTTTAAAAATAATTCTTCACGTCATTATGAGACACGAGATTGAGACACAGGCATTTGAGCCTCTTAATATGTGTTTTGTTTGGGTTTCCACCAGCGTGGAATTACCAAAAATAGAGAGGGCATAGCCTAACATATGAAACAGGAAAAGACCGCCATGTAATCCCTTTATTTCAAAAAAGTAACTGTATTCTGAATACCACCTTTTTAAATGGTAACTGTAAAGGAATACAATTACTCACATTTTGTATTGTAAATACGTAACGCCGGAACATGTATTCTATTACTCCCCAACACTGAATATATTAAGTACTCCAAAGTATTCAGAATATGTTACTGTCATTGAGTAACGTAACGGAATATGTTACAAAATACAGTTTGGGGCATGTATTCTGTAATCTGTAGTGGAATACATTTTAAAAGTAACCTTCCCAACACTGCACACACACACACACACACACACACACACACGCACACATACACACCAAATTGTTGCTAAACTGTGAAACTTCCTATCTCTTCCTCTGACTTGTCAGTGACACTGTCACCATGTGCCACTCTCTATTCTTTTAACCCCTCAACTATCAGCACATGGTAAGTCTGAGTTCTGCTTTAGCAAACTGTAGTTATTGGACTAAGACTGTATGTTAAAAAATGTTTACAATAACAGTTTTGTGCAAAAGTCTTGAGCCACCGCTCATTTCAAACATTGTCTGGCTTCTTTGCGGTCCTCAGCAATAGTACTCTGGGCTCTCTCAAGGTTTTTAAGAGTTTTTCTTTGGAATACTTTGGTTGCTGTTTCTCTCCTATTTAAGCCAGTCTTTGCATCCAACTATTTTTGGAAAGAGAAAAAAATTAAACAAATGTTTTTTTTTTTCTTCTTGCTCACTTGCGCTACAATTAGCTTATTTCAGTTTGTGTGCTTGAGGAGCGAAAATAGTGGAGCAGTCTACAGCAGACATAGATGATATTGCCTTTATTTTTAGACAAGATAGACAAAGACAAGAGCACTATGGTGAAGTGAAAAAACTGTGTCCAGGACAGAATTATACTGCTAACACAACTTTGACAGTTTGCAAGCACACGCACAAACCGCATGCTAGCTAGCCAAGAACCCAGAATGATGTTAAAGCTGATTGCATGCCGACCCCAGCGCAGCAGCAGGATCTCGATCTTCAACAGGTAACTTAAGCAGTGATGAGCAGTCAGGCTTCTACCTGATGATGTTTCTAAAGTTGAATCACTGTGGTGATCACTTTGCAGTCTCTTTGGGCTGATTTTCATCTTTGCATTGTGTCGTCGACTTTGTGTTCAAAGTGCATTGTGTAATACATTACTTTTCTTGAATAACGACTCCAACGCTGCTGGTAATTGAGACAATGCAATTCAGGTCACTGTACGTCGTAATGAAAAAGTACAGAAAACTCTGTAACTAAACACATTAGCATCAACACGAACAGTCCCATGAGTCTTTGCAGTAGTGTTTTGTAGCAACAAGCTTAATCTTAAAAAGGTATTAGCTGAAGCCTGAACGTCACTAGCATTGCAGTGGTGGGTCTTCTTGACAGAGGAAAAAATAAAGGAAATAGGAAGCCAACATCCAAGAGTTTTGGAATGTCTTTAATTAAGAAGCTTGGAAAACAAGTTCTAAAGGCTGCTTATAGAATTGTACAAACTCTATTTTATCTTTATGTGCATTTATATAATGAAGTCTATGGGAAAAATAGTAACTAGCCATGAAGTGTGCATTGTTTCTGTGCAATCTACTCATACTCACACACTGTGTTTTTTTGTTAAAGTGATAATCCTTTGCTGCTACTTCATCTCATAATCAGTTTCTAAATTTCCCCACAGCTGTGGGCGTTTACCCAGTAAATATGCAGTATACATTTTCCACTTTTCTAATTTACCTTTTGATAAAGTTGCCTTTGTAAAAAGCTCATTTCCCTCTCAGTCTAACTATTTCCTCCACAGGATTAGATTACCCATCTAACACCTCCATTCCTCCATCCACCTCTGTCTTTTTTCTCACTGGATCTTCACCTCCGCTTCTTTTCTCTCTGTTCTTTTTGCTCTACCTTATTTTCCTTCCTCACACTCACTTTTTGCCACCTCCAACTCTCTGCTGATTAAGAAAGAAGGGAGAATAAAGAGAAGTGTACGACAGAGGAAAAAACAGTCAGTAGATTGGTGGGAAAGTTCAATTAAACTGTGGGCCTCTGGGCTTTTGTGTTGGCGTGATAATGTGTATGTGTGTGCCACACCTGCGTGTTTATGGCCGTGCATGCGTATGCGAGCCACACTTTGTGTGTATGTAGGTGTTCATTTATTGAAATGTGTGTGGGTATGTGCGCATATTTTGCATCTTTGCTGGTGTGTGTTTCAGTCTCAGCTCTCTAGGATTAGTTTTCCTCCTTAATCAAGTGAGAGAGAAGCCCACAGGTAATTACAGCTTCTCACCAAAAACAACAACAGGGCTTTGGCTTTCCTGTTGGACTCCATCACAGTCAAATAATACTCTTTGCTTCTCCTCTTAGAGACAATACATTATAAAACTTGCTTTTATCAGCCAGAAACACAAGTCTTAATTAATAAATGTTTTACTATGGTAATTATACTCAAAAAAAGGTGGCTAGATGATATTTTAACATGGAGGTGGATGTTTTCACCAACTTCATCGTTGGTTCAAATTTACATACTTTCCTTGTGAGTTTGAGAACTTGTTGTCTCTTCCCAGTCAATATTTGAATGCAATCTTTGAAAACATTACAGTTTTTAATTCATTTTTATTTATTTATTTATTTTTATTCTTTAACAACTTAACAGGTAAGTTCTTAGCATATGTGCATTTTTATTATTTGGTTATTTGTAAAAAAAAAAAAAAAAATTCCAGTGAGACTTTTTAAATATGATGACATCTGGAATAATGATAGAATATTAGAATATTATGTTTAATCCTTCATGCAATCATCCAGTTCTTGTATTATCAAGAATAACATGTCCACCCCAGCTGTGAAACTCAGAAACCAGTCTTACTTGTTATCATCTATCGTCCACCTGGGCCTTACACAGAGTTTCTGTCTGATTTCTCAGACTTTATATCTAATTTAGTTCTGAGCTCAAATAAAATAATTATTGTGGGTGATTTTAACATCCATGTAGATGCTAAAAATGACAGCCTCAACATGGCATTTAGTCTGTTATTAGACTCAATTGGCTTCTCTCAAAATGTAAAAGAACCCACCCACCACTTTAATCACACTCTAGATCTTGTTTTAACATATGGCATAGAAACTGAACATTTAACAGTGTTTCCTGAAAACCCTCTCCTGTCTGATCATTTCCTGATAACATTTACATTTACAATAATTGATTACACAGCGGTGGAGAGTAGATTTTATCAAAGTAGATGTCTTTCTGAAAGCGCTGTAACTAAGTTTAAGAATATAATCCACCCACTGTTATCATCTTCAATGCCCTGTACCAACACAGAGCAGAGCAGCTATCTGAACGCTACCCCAACAGAGGTTGATTATCTTGTTAATAATTTCACCTCCTCACTACGTACGACTCTGGATACTGTAGCTCCAGTGAAAACTAAGGTCTCTAATCAGAAGTACCTGACTCCGTGGTATAATTCTCAAACACGTACCCTAAAGCAGATGACTCGTAATCTGGAGAGGAAATGGCGTGTCACAAATTTAGAGGATCATCATTTAGCCTGGAGAAATAGTTTGCTGCTTTATAAGAAAGCCCTCCGCAAAGCCAGAACATCTTACTATTCATCACTGATTGAAGAAAATAAGAACAACCCCAGGTTTCTCTTCAGCACTGTAGCCAGGCTGACAAACAGTCAGAGCTCTGTTGAGCCAACCATCCCTTTAACGTTAACTAGTAATGACTTCATGAACTTCTTCACAAATAAAATTTTTATCATTAGAGAAAAAATTACCAGTAATCATCCCACAGATGTAATATTATCTACAGCTACTCTTAGTACCATTGATGTTAAGTTAGACTCTTTTTCTCCAATTGATCTTTCTGAGTTAACTTCAATAATTACTTCCTCCAAACCATCAACGTGTCTTTTAGACCCCATTCCTACAAAACTGCTCAAAGAAGTCCTGCCATTGATTAATTCTTCGATCTTAAATATGATCAACCTATCTCTAATGGTCGGCTATGTACCACAGGCCTTCAAGCTGGCTGTGGTTAAACCTTTACTCAAAAAGCCATCTCTAGACCCAGCAGTCTTAGCTAATTATAGGCCAATCTCCAACCTTCCTTTCATATCAAAAATCCTTGAAAGAGTAGTTGTCAAACAGCTAACAGATCATCTGCAGAGGAATGGTTTATTTGAAGAGTTTCAGTCAGGTTTCAGAGCTCATCACAGCACAGAAACAGCTTTAGTGAAGGTTACAAATGA
This sequence comes from Perissodus microlepis, assembly GCF_051167445.1. Lineage (NCBI taxonomy): Eukaryota > Metazoa > Chordata > Actinopteri > Cichliformes > Cichlidae > Perissodus > Perissodus microlepis. The sequence continues at coordinate 28,206,508 of NC_140472.1, forward strand.
TCTTCTTATGGCCTCTGACAGTGGACTCATCTCTGTGCTTGTCCTGCTAGACCTCAGTGCAGCGTTCGATACTGTCGACCATAATATCCTATTAGAGCGATTAGAACATGCTGTAGGTATTACAGGTACTGCACTGCAGTGGTTTGTATCATATCTATCTAATAGACTCCAATTTGTGCATGTAAATGGAGAGTCCTCTTCACACACTGAGGTTAATTATGGAGTTCCACAGGGTTCAGTGCTAGGACCAATTCTGTTTACATTATACATGCTTCCCTTAGGCAGCATCATTAGAAGACATAGCATACATTTTCACTGCTATGCAGATGACACCCAGCTCTATCTGTCCATGAAGCCAGATAACACACACCAATTAGTTAAACTGCAGGAATGTCTTAAAGACATAAAGACCTGGATGGCCGCTAACTTTCTGCTTCTTAATTCAGATAAAACTGAGGTTATTGTACTCGGCCCTGAAAATCTTAGAAATATGGTATCTAACCAGATTCATACTCTGGATGGCATTACCTTGGCCTCCAGTAACGCTGTGAGGAACCTTGGAGTCATTTTTGACCAGGACATGTCCTTCAACGCACATATTAAACAAATATGTAAGACTGCTTTCTTCCATTTGCGCAACATCTCTAAAATTAGAAATATCCTGTCTCAGAGTGGCGCTGAAAAACTAGTTCATGCATTTATTACTTCCAGGCTGGACTACTGTAATTCATTATTATTAGGATGTCCAAAAAACTCACTGAAAAGCCTTCAGCTAATCCAAAATGCTGCAGCAAGAGTACTGACAGGGACTAGAAGGAGAGAGCATATTTCTCCTGTTTTGGCTTCCCTTCATTGGCTTCCTGTTAAATCCAGAATTGAATTCAAAATCCTGCTCCTCACATACAAGGTCTTAAATAATCAGGCCCCATCTTATCTTAATGACCTTGTAGTACCATATCACCCTATTAGAGCACTTCGCTCTCGCTCTGCAGGCCTACTTGTTGTTCCTAGAGTATTTAAAAGTAGAATGGGAGGCAGAGCCTTCAGTTTTCAGGCCCCTCTTCTGTGGAACCAGCTTCCAGTTTGGATTCGGGAGACAGAAACTATCTCTACTTTTAAGATTAGGCTTAAAACTTTCCTTTTTGCTAAAGCATATAGTTAGGGCTGGACCAGGTGACCCTGAATCCTCCCTTAGTTATGCTGCAATAGACGTAGGCTGCCGGGGGATTCCCAAGATGCATTGAGTTTTTCCTTTCCAGTCACCTTTCTCACTCACTATGTATTAATAGACCTCTCTGCATTGAATCATATCTGTTATTAACCTCTGTCTCTCTTCCACAGCATGTCTTTTATCCTGTCTTCCTTCTCTCACCCCAACCGGTCGCAGCAGATGGCCGCCCCTCCCTGAGCCTGGTTCTGCCGGAGGTTTCTTCCTGTTAAAAGGGAGTTTTTCCTTCCCACTGTCGCCAAAGTGCTTGCTCATAGGGGGTCATATGATTGTTGGGTTTTTCTCTGTATCTATGAAGCGCCTTGAGGCGACTTTTGTTGTGATTTGGCGCTATATAAATAAAATTGAATTGAATTGAATTGAATTGAATTATCTCTCTTGACTTCCTCTGCAGAAAAATAAGACTGTGCATTAACATTATTTGTCAGCTACCATATAGTGGAGGAGCTGCTAAAACCTAACTTTACCGATGCACTAACGCATCAAGAGGGTAATCAGTGGTGCAGGAGAGACAGGTTGGGAATTTATGGGCTGGTATTTACTCAGGTAATTAATAGAGACGTACTATTAGCTCAGAATTTACTCCTTCTGATTATGCTTCTCACACTGCCAAACATATATCCTATTTCAGTGGGGCTTAGTCAGGAGTCAGGCTAATAGTTAGGTTGTATATTCTAATTAACTGAAGTTGCCTTTCTGCTTCACGCAGCAATTCTCATTTTGCAATTTCCTTTTAAGCCTTTTCGAGAAAACCGGAGGCAGTATTGCATACGCATAGTATGATGCAGTTACTTGCTCAATTTGCCAATGACAAAAAAAAAAATCCATAATAAAAAAATATCAGAAAAGGGCCCAGCCATTGACTTCTTAAATGTCATTTTTGATGAACAGTACAATGCTTCTTATTCATTCTCACCAGCCAGATTTTTCCATCTGCCTGGGATTTGAATTCCCATCCATCCCAAGCTAACAGAAGAGTTGCATCTGCATCGATTAAAAATCATTAATCGCTTATGTCATCATCAGATACATTGCCAAAGTGCAGCTGAAATATGGCATTATGGATTTTGATAGCCTACTGATGTCCAACTCTCACATGAATATAATCATCTTTTCAGCTGTCTGTCCACATCTAGAATAAGAACAAAAGCAAGTATTCATGCAATGCTTTTGTCACAGTTAACATACAGCTGCTGTCAGGGTGGTTTGAACCCAGGTGTTCTACTTGAAGGTCAGACCCTTTAATCATCACCTCAACTATGAATCTGTATCACAGCAGGATTAGGATTGGAGATAGCCATAAGATATGTAACTAGATCTGACTAGGCCATGACAGATGAGAGAGGGCTGAGAGTAGAAGTATATGAAAATGAAGGTTAATGTTATATTCATTCATGTTTCAAATCAGTGAAAGGTTATATTTCATGCATCTTCTACATCTATTTAATAGTGAAATTATTTAGTTAAGACAAATATAAATATTAATTACTGGAATGCAGTACTTTATGTTAAAAAATAACAGGAGGGGACTTTAAGTATCACAATTTCCAAGCTTTAAACAAGCCTCATTCTACCTCTTGTTTCATTTAAAGTTTAATGATTAGCTATATCAGCTCTGAGGGTCATCTTGTTTGTAATGGTAATGGAAAGGTTGACAGATTAGATCTGGTAGGAATTTCTGTGGACTGTGATGTTTGCAGATGAAACTGTGTTCTGAAGTAGGTGTGGGAATGAGTGGATGGGTGGAGGAAAGATTTGGAGAGAAGAGGGATGAAAGTCACCAGAAGCAAGACAGAATACATGTGTTTGAATGAAAGGCAGACTTGTATAACTGTGAAGATGCAAAGAGTAGAGGTGCAGTGGGTGGAGATGATAGTCGAGGTGATTTGTGAGGTACAGATAGCAGTAAGAGTGAAAGGGAGATGGTGGTACTAAAAAGACAGGAAGCCAAGCTGGAGATGGCAAAGCAGAAGATACTAAGATTTCCACTGTCAGTGACCAGGATGGAAAGGATTAGAAATGGGCATCAGAAGGACAACTCAGGTTGAGCAATTTGGAGACAAATTTAGAGAGCCAAGGCTAAGATGGTTTGGACATGTGCAGAGAAGAGAGAGTGCATACACTGGATAAAGGATGCTGACACTGAGGCTGCCAGGTGGGACAAAAAGAGGAAGATCACAGTGAACATTCATGGATGTTGTGAGAGGAGACATGCAGAAGAGGATATAATAGGATAAGATTTGCTGTGGTGAGCCCAAAAGCAACCAGCTAAAAGAAGAAGAAGATAAACACCATATCATTTTAATATGATCATGCTGCCCATTGGATTTTTACCCAACATTGTAAACAGCCTTGACTGTTTTTGTATTTTAATAAAATTCAATTGAACCAAATTTCAGGAACCCAGTGGCATAGTGATGCAGTGACTAGCACTGTCAGCTCACAGCAAGTCCCGGGTAGCAGAGGGATTCCTTTGTGTATTCTGCATGTTTTTGCAGCATGGATTCTCTACTAGTACTCCAGATTTTCTCCCACAATTCACAAGGCATGTTTATTAGGTTAATTGGTGATTGTTATTTGCTTGTAGGGGGTGAAGTTGTCTGTGCCTCTGTGTTAGCCCTGTGACAGACTGGTGACCTGTCCTGGGGGTACACTGTCTCCTGTCGTAAGACAGCTGTGTGTACTGTCATGATATATTTTCTACTGTTGCTGGTTTAAATGAAAGCAAACAACTGTCAAAGCGCACCTTACTTTGTGGTCAACCTGACATTGGAAACATAGTTGCGTTTGCCGCTGCAGTTTGCTCTATGTGCGATATTTCATCATTCAAGAGTTCACTATGTGATTTTTGCCAAGAAGTATTGCAACTAGGACAAGCCATAGTGATCTTTTACTTGGAAAAGTACTTGGCAGTGTGTGCAGCATGAAATTAGATTTCAGTTTCTATTATTATTCCCCGGTTTCTTTATGAAAACAACACTGTTTGCTGCCTCCAGAATTTGGAAGCTGGTATAGTATAAAACCACATTTTCAGATACCACTGGTAGCAATGACTTTCATCAGATCAGCAATAATAGAAGTATTATCCCATGAGCATATGCATTAAAACAACAATTTTCGAATGATTTTAACATTTGGTCTCTCGTTGATTAAACAGGAAAAACAAGTGGTGGTTTTTGAACAAAGCAATCTCGACAAAGCAGCGGTGCTTTTATTTTGACATGAGCAGTTGCCACATACAAATGGTTATCTAAAAGAAATCACTGTCTTGATAATATTTTTTCATCTCAAAATCATTCAAGCATGTGGTGTTGTTTTCCCTGATGTTATTGACTTTTCAGTCATGTGTAAATTTCAGTTATTGGCCAGTAACTTGTTCTAAACATGGCTTTTAGAGGTTTCTTTGCAGTATGGGGACTCTTTCTTTTTGTTAATGGTTGTTTAGGCCTTAGGTTTTCTCCATATCTTTGTCCATAACCAGCAGCTGGTTTGTCTTTAAAATGACATTTCTCAGTGGATTCACACATGAGTTAATGCACATGTGACTTTCCCTACATTTGAAATAAATTTGATTCCCCTGCAACCATTTTTTCTTCGTGTTTTTATTTATGTTTTATTGATTAGATTTTTATTAACTAGATATTGTGTTAAATGAGCTTTAAAAAGTGTTTTTGCGAGAGAATAAAGACAAAAAAACATCCATCCATCCATCTTCATCCGCTTTATCCGGGGCCGCAGCTCAATGCAGCAGCTTCGGCAATGGAGACGCTGAACATGGTCCATTCGGACTCAATGTCTCCAGTCTCCCTCGGAATGCTGTTGAAGCTCTGCCGGAGGTGTGCGTTGAAGATCTCGCGGACTGGGGCCTCTGCTAGACGTTCCCAGCACACCCTCACTACGCGTTTAGGTGCACCGGGTCTGTCCAGCGTCCTCCCCCGCCACCTGATCCAACTCACCACCAGGTGGTGATCAGTTGACAGCTCAGCCCCTCTCTTTACCCGAGTGTCCAGAACATATGGTTGCAGGTCTGGTGATACGATTACAAAATCGATCATCGACCTGCGGCCTAGAGCGTCCTGGTCCCACGTGCACTTATGGACACTCTTATGTTCGAACAAGGTGTTCGTTATGGCCAAACTGTGATTTGCACAGAAGTCCAATAACAAAACACCGCTCAGGTTCAGATCAGGGAGGCCGTTCCTCCCAATCACGCCCCTCCAGGTCTCGCTGTCATTACCCACGTGAGCATTGAAGTCTCCCAGCAAGACAATAGCGTCTCCAGGATGAGCACCTTCCAGCACCCCACCCAGGGACTCTAAGAAGGCTGGGTACTCTGAACTGCCACTCGGCGTATAAGCGCAGATGACAGTCAGGACCCGTTCCCCGACCCTAAGTCGCAGGGAACAAACCCTCTCATCCACCGGGAAAAACCCCAACGTACCGGCAGCAAGCCGAGGGGATATTAGAATACCCACCCCAGCCCGCCAAATCTCACCAGGGGCAACTCCAGACTGAGACAGAGTCCAGCCCCTCTCCAGGAGACTGGTTCCAGAGCCCAAGCCATGCGTAGAGGTGAGCCCGACTATATCTAACCTCACACACTAACTCAGGCTCCTTCCCCACCAGAGAGGTGACATTCCATGTCCCGATTGACAGTCTTGGCAGCCGGGGATCAGTCCGCCAGGGCCTCCGCTCCTGGCCGCCGCCCGGCACACAATGCACCCGACCCCTATGGCGCCTCCTGCGGGTGGTGGGCCTGCGGGAGGATGGACCCATGTCCCCTTTTCGGGCTGTGCCCGGCCGGGCCCAATGGACTAAGGCCCGGCCACCAGACGCTCGCCCTCGGGCACCCTCCCCGGGCCTGGCTCCAGGGCGGGGCCCCGTTAACCCTATCCCGGGCAGGGTAAACTGTTCCCTCGATGTTTTCGAAGACAAAAAAACATTATAAAGATATAGTAAGATTCTGAAGTTTGAGCCTTTGTGCAGACCTTAGACCACTAAGCATAGTTCTGGTTTCTTCAATTAACATTTCTCTGTCTAATAAGTATATATTGAATTCCTTATATAGGTTTTAAAAGTTTGACTTCTTAAAATCTTGATAAATTTGACGTTTGCAGTACAGATTTTGGCAAACATTGGCAAGAAAATTGGAAACTCGCTGACATTTTATACTGGATTACTTTCACGTATTTTTAAGTAACGTCTTTTTTTTTGCCCCACATGAAAATATCTTTTACAAAAACACAACTTTAACGTCTTTTTAAAAATCCCTTGACACAGAGCTTGGACAAAGTAACCAGCCTGAGCTGAGGGAAACAATTATAACCAACCAAATGAGGTACATCTGTGGGGGGGGTGTGCGCGCGTGTGTGTGTGTAATATTGAGCTTCTGGCTTGCCCCCATTGAAAGAAAACACGAAATGATCACTTTCAAGTTGGCTGAAATTTTATTGATATCATCTAATGGGGTGAAATACAAAGAGTAACACAGCAAGAGCTCGTGCAAATTGGGAAGTCAGGATTACAAAAATATGCTAATGAGTTCTCTGACCATTATTTTTCAGATCTTTGTCAAAACAGTCACATACCAAACTTACTTACTTACAAAACATCAGTTCTTTCTGTTCAAAATATATTGCAATTCAGTCATAACAATGTCTGTCTGGAAATAGACTTTCAGAGATTTCGATTCCTTTTCTTTCAATACACATGTGAACATAGAACAAGTCAAAAAGATCATGTGTCGCCCAGTGCCAGCACTTGTCTGCTTAAAACCTTGCTAATTTATGTAGTCAAACCTTGGACCACTTTGTTTTATGAGCTCTGCACAAGTTCTTTTTTTTCAGCAAATTCACATAAATGTTTTCTTTTTCCCCTATACTGTCAAATTTGCACACTAAATTAGCCTTTTCCACACTATCCTACGCTCACAGAAAACCACAGTTGTCTCTGAATTAACAGCTTATTACTGCCAAGTTGTTACACTCAGCCAGTTTGTAGTCTAGGCTGGAGCAGGCTGGGGTCACCACAGTTTGTGACTTAGTGGGACTGCAAGCCTGAAAAACTGGAAGCAAAGATCGCTACAAGGTCATGTCTTTTGGCTTGACAGGCTGTGGATGGCGTTCACAGCAGGCATGCACGCTTGGCCAATGTACTAGTTGCTATGCTGGAGGGTAGCTCGAAATTATGAGAAATTCACATTTGGGAGAGTTCAGGCATAGGAGAGAATAAAGGGCGCTATGACAGGTTAACTGCCAGACTACACTGAAGGAGGTCATAACATTTGTATGTTCATGGAGTTCGGAACCTTAGAGGTCTCCCTGTTTGCTATATAAAACTTTTATATGATAGCATGTTGCTGATTTAAGGGCAAGTCATGAGGTTATGGCATTAGAGACAAAAGACACGTTGATCCATGCACGGGGGAGGGTTATCTGCTCTGCAGGGAGGTCAAAAGAGTACAAGAGTTACCTTTAACAGACTGTGGGAGGTGGGAGGCTTTGCAGAATGTGTTTGTGGGCATTTCTTTCTCCTGTATATAATATACAACATTAAAAGGGTTGACAGTTCAGTGGAAACTATGGTTTAGTAGTTGGGAAATGAAGACTTTCCAAAAAGAATTAAACCACTTTTCTCCCCAGATAAATTTGTCAAAAACTTAAAGAACATTATTTTTAATATATTCAAAAGTCATAATCATGACTTAATTCAATATCAAAATATCTGTGTTTCTGTTTAAAACCCAATAAACCATCAGAACAGGCTGCCATGCAAAGATGTTTCTTTAAGAAAGGGAAGTTATGTATGTACATACTGCTGTAACTGTCTCTGTAAAACCAGAATGTGTGACCAAGAAGTAAAGACAGCTGTACACCGTAGCCTTGCTCCTGATCCTAAATTGTGTACATAGTGAAATATTTTAATTAACTTTGTCATAATTACTGCATGTAATAATATTTTCCCTCAAGATTAGCTTTTCTCAAACCACTTGCTATCAGATTGTATCTTGTTATAGAGACAGATAAACCTGGTACCTCAACAAAATTTCTTCTCTTTCTGACACCAAAGTTGAGCAGAAGTGCAGTTTAGAAAAAGTGGGACATCTGAAAAAGCTTCTCTCTACGTGTAAGCTTGATAAGGTCTGAATCGAAGCTGCACTCACTTTCTGATGGTGTCACTTCTTTAAAAACTTCATGTTCGATTAAGTTGTCTCACTTGGATTGACTCACTCAAAATTAAATTATTAGAAGTTCATGGGAATATATAATAAGCTCCACCTCACTAGTGTGACCTCGACGATGACTCCAGCAGATAGAAGAGCAGTTAAAATCTGATTTCACAAAGACAATATTTCACATTATTTCACTCAGTTTCAATATCACCCCAAGTTACTCCAACCAAAGCACTGCCTGGCATCTGTGTCTGCTAATAGGGTCATTAATATTCATATCTTCAGAGATGAGATGGGAAACACACTGAACAAAATTTCACACACATAAGTACACACACACACCACAAAGAGAAATCAGTTGGCTGCTCAAATATAATTACTTGACTGCTGACTGCCATTTAGGAAGATGCCTAGATAGATTATTTTTGTCTCTCCTTCCCCCTCTCTGTGTATGTATCTTTCCTTATCTTTTGAGTTTAGCAATATTTTCTGTCCTTTTCTTTTTCTCCCACCAATCATCAGTCTTCTCTGAAACACTGCCTGGCAGGCTCCACAATGTTTGATGCAATTTACAAGTGTTTTCCTGTTGTAACTTTCAACGACGCCTTGTTCGCTGAATTATAAAGTATGCGTTTGTCTTTCCCATGAAATAGTAGCCTTTCAACCATGAAAACTGATGAAGGACATGAGAGATAAAATATGCAGTTTTTATTTTCACTTAAGCTCTTCCTGTTTCCAAGTATATAAATTGCTTGGTGAAACTGACTAACACTGACAGGTTTATATTGTTGCAAGTACATGACCTGAGTCCTTCACTGGAAGTATTGTCGATGCAACTTAATTCTTGACCTTGCAAACAGTTTCTAACAAAAAAGTCTCACTGCAAGTCTTTCAAGTTGAAGTTATTGAACTAACGATAATACCTGAACAAATTTTAAACTATCATATATGGGTTAATGACATTACAAAATACAAACTGTGCAAAAAATATTCACATATTAAATTTACAAATAGCATTTAAAAATTTAAAATGTATTTAATATGATAAAGTTTGTAACAGTTATGTGTGTTGGGACGTGTTTTGAAAGTACATTAGAAATACTAATACTGTGTTTGCAATTTAGTTAATTGGGTAAATTAAACTGAACATATTGCAGTTAAAAAATGGCTTTTGGGTGTGAGACAGGAGGCCACAGGGTGTGTTACTGCCAATGCACAAAGCACTGAGTAAATTATAAAATGAAGGCAGTTCTCATTTTGAAAACCTACGCAGGAGGATTGTTTCTCCCAAACCTTATAACACGCATGAGAGCAGCAGAACTTTTCTCAAGCATGTTTGCCGATTTTGTTTTATCCCCAGTTTCTTTCGTTTGAAACTGTGGAGGGTGGATGTGTCATCAGATGTACAAATATATAAACTATACAATACCACAGTGGTTCCCAAACCTTTTTTGCTAGGCCCCCCTTTGTTTTACAAGAAAGATGTAAATAGTCAGATTAACAGTATTTTGTCTCTATCTTCAGGTTTTACATGCTTACATATACACACGCAGTTACTGTCCCTCCATTTACAAAGGCAGAGGCGTCACGGTGTAATTATTTTTACATGTAGTTGTTTTTTTCCTGTGTAATAATATTCAACATTGCTATCAATACATTTTTCAAAAAATGCCTCTCTGTGCAAAATGGGTTTAAAAACATAAACAACTGTGGAATACCATTTGTCCGTGATTTAGACAGGGGGAACAAATTGTGGCAGTATCAGCCTGATGTTATTTGTATCCCACTGTAACTTTACTGTATAAAGAGCTAACATCTCCAAAATGTCAGGAGTAGTTAGTCATTACAAGAAGTGTTTGTGAACTAAAAATCAAGAATGTGGGATACTGTTTGTCTGTGATTTGGAGAGCCCAGCGCTGCTCCTGACAAAGGGAAAACCAATTCTGCAGGGGAGACCTACCTTGGCACTTGTGCAGGTGAAACCAAAGGGAAGATATGCTTCACCATATTTTCTAGTCTTTGGCTTAGAATGAAGCAAAGCCCCCCCCCCCCCCCCCCCCCCCGCAATGGCTCTGCGCCCCCCCCAGGGGGCAGGCCCCACACTTTGGGAAGGTCTGCAATACCACAATATTAAAATATTAAAATGTGCATATTTAATACACTTGAATGTTTTAAATCATTAAACAAATTTCACATTACACAAATATAACCTTATTAAATACAAAATGCAGTTCTTAAGTAATGATTTCATTTATTAGGGGAAAAAAGTTATCCAAACCTACACAGAATTATAAAAATAGCTTTATGAAAAATGAATAGCTGCCGAAACCTACTGCCATGGGTTGTCCCATCAGTGGCAGCAAGAACTGCAATCAAGCGTTTGAGATAATCAACAATGATTCTTTCACATTGCTGTGGAGGAATTTTGGCCTATTCTTCTTTGCCAAAATATTTTACTTCAGTGGATGGTTTTCAAGCATGAATGGGGGGTTTGTGGTATGGCAAAGCACATTAATCGGATTTATTTAAGACTTTGGCTTGAACACTCCAAAACCTAGATTGTGGGGTTTTTTTTGTTTGTTTGTTTTGTTTTGTTAAGCCATTCACCGGTAGACTTGCTGGTGTGTTTCAGATCATCATCCTCTGTGAGTGCTTTTGATCTTTAGGGCATGAACTGATGCCTGCACATAATCCTTAAGAATTTTCTGGTAGAGAGCACATTTCATTGTTCCATGAATTATGGCAAGTCGTCCACGTCCTGAAGCAGCAAAGCAAGCCAGACCGTCACACAGCCACCACCATATTTGACTGTTGGTATGATTCTTTTTATGAAATTCTGTGTTAGTTCTGATGATGTAACCAAACTGGTTGGTCAGCCTAAAGAATATTTTCCCAAAAGTCATCTTGATGTTATTTGGTAAATATGAGACATGTCTTTGTATTCTGGTCCGGAGTGGTTTTTGATTTTTGCTTTTTTTTGGGACTTTCAATGACGAAATCTCTCTCCAAAGTAAAAATGGATGACATTTTTACCCCACCTCTTTCTTACTGTTGAATCTTGAACACTGACCACTGATTTTTTTTATTTATTTATTTTTTACCTAAAATAACAAATAAATAAAAAACTTTAGTGAGGCAATCTTTGTCTAATACTAAGCATTTTTTGATTATCTGAAATATGTAAGTGTGATACCAGTCAGTATGGTGTGGTCCCCTTTTGCCTAATGCAGTGCAACGCATCTCCGTCACATAGAGTTGATCAGGTTGTTGATTGTGGGGGGAATGTTGGTCCACTCCTGTTCAATAGCTGTACAAAGTTGCTGAATATTGGCAGGAACTGGAACACGCTGTTGTATACGCTGGTCCAGAGCATCCCAGACATACTCAATGGGTGATATGTCTGGTAAGTATGCTGGCCATGCAAGAACTGGGATGTTTTCAGCTTCCAGGAACTGTATACAGATCCTTGCAATATGGGGCCGTGCATTGTCATGCTGCAACATGAGGTGAGGGTTGTGGATGAATGGCACAAAAATGGGCCTCAGGATCTCTTCACAGTATCTCTGTGCATTCAGAATGCCATGAATAAAATCCACCTGTGTTCATTGTCTTTTTTTTCCCCCCTCCTGTCCCGTTTGGTTCTTTTGCCATCAGAATTATTGTCTAAAGGCCAAGAAAGATGCCCAACGGATTTACTTTACCAAACGGACCATCCCGGCCTTGCCGTATTGGTCCATTTGATTCACCTTTGTTTTTATTGTTTATTTTATTTTATTTTCACTTGCTACACACGGGACAGACATGACGGGGGGAAAGAAAAGGGAGAAAGAAAGAGAGGTAGGGAAAGAAAAACAGTGGGGAAAAGGAACGGTGATAAAGGGCAAAAAACCAAAACAAACAGACAAAAAATACATATATCAATCACCTTGAATACAAACCACTGGAATTTGTAGCATCTGTTAATTTCATGGATGTGTCCATGTCCTATTAACAAAGGTTGGAGATGTATTCGTTCACATTTAAGCTGAGCATAAAGTTAGTGTTGTGTGGCTTGTGTAGTTGTGGTTAAATCAAACGTCCAGGAACTTTAAAAGTAATGGAAATGTGGAGATGAGAGAGTGGATCCAAGCACAGACAATGATGCAGGAGAATGTTTTAAACTGAAAATGAGCCTTTGTGGCTGTATGAAAACACTACAAAAAAACTAGCAAAGGGGAACTGAGAACACTAACAAAACCTGAAGAAACAGCTAAACTAAAGAACATGAGGAACATAGAAATCATAGCAAAACCTGACAACCGGGAATGAGGCGCCTGAGACATGGAACACTGAGGAGGAAATGCAGAAAGAAACACCAGTGATGATAAACAGACAATCCGACAAGGAACAGAGATAAACGCACAGAATATATACACATCGGGGGAAACGAGGAAATGGCACACAGGAGGGAGACAAAGCTGAACCTAATTAGATCAGATGAGAAAACGGGGAAGCAAAACTCAAAACACTGAACACAGGACACAAGACACCGCAAAGTAAAACAGGAAACACGAGACAATCACAAACACTCAGACTAGACACTGCGACAAAGAGACACGGCGGACTGGGAGTCAGAGGGAACACTGAACATGGAGCACAGGAACACAAATCAAAAGACTAGAAATGACAAATAATGAACTCAAAGACAATAATAATTCAAAATACAAAACCGTGACAGTAAAAATGTATATGTGTGTGTGTGTGTGTACACGTGTTGTTGGACATGGAGTTAAAGGTAGACGACTGAAACCAACGAAAAGCCTGAAAAAATGATGTTTCAAGCTAAAATGTCAGTCAAAATGGCTGTTTATCTGAATAAAGGAAAAACACAGAAACAAATAATATTAAAATTAGAAGAATAAGTGACGTGTCCACAGGGCACTGTCCAGAGTTTTTCAAATTATGGCTGAGTGAATTGTTTTCATGTCAGCCTTCAAAATCCTTTCCCCCAAATGGATTTACAGTGTTTGAAATTAAATGCTTCAAGTATTTCATTACAGATTTACACAATCCCCCAGCACAATAAGGGATTTCTTGTTTAGTGGCTTCCGTGACTGTTCAAATACCTGGGAGGCTGAATCAAGAATTCACAGTGGTTCAAATATTTGATGTTTTCAGATGGATATCTGCCCACTGCTGACTCAGACAGAAATAATCACTATTTTCTTCTTCTTTCAGTCCAGTGATTTCTTCTGCTCTTTTGAGCTCAATATTAACTCCATTACTCATTTAGTCATGTTTGATTTGTGTACAATGAATAAACAATACTGTAATCTTTAAAATATTTTTAGCTTTAGGCTTTTGAACTAAGTCTGACAACTCTCTCTCACTCTCTCTTTTTCTGTGTGTGTGTCTTCGGCTTTACATGCATATCAAAATTAGTGATTCAACAAGGTGAGAAATTACCATTGTTGCTTAAAGAAGTCCAGACGCTTTTCTTTCCAAGCTCCTTAGACTGTATATGTGTGTGTGTGTGTGTATATATATATATATATATATATATATATATAGAGAGAGAGAGAGAGAGAGAGCGATCAACAGGTATAAAATCACTGCATGTTGACCAATCTATTCTTCAGAAAATAGCCTCATCATTCATGGAAGATCCCTCTGACCTCTGTTCGTTCTCTAAAGATTTTCTTAATTCCGTGTAATGCATTTGTGTTTCCCTAATGAGCAAAAATAAATAAACACAAATAGTTAAGACCAGGGTCTTAACTAACTTCTGAGGAAAATGTGTCTTCATAAGATAGTTTATATTAATTTCTATGTCATTTTGTTGGTTAGCAAGAGCACTGAAACTCTGTAGATTATTTATTTTGAGCAAACCTATTTTACCTTTACCACATATCTGGGACAAATGGAACAGAGGAAAATATTAGCCAGTGAACTTTGTTACAAGTGAAGATCTTTGTTGATATTCAGAATAAATACAAAATTTTAAGGTTTCTACACCTGTACACAGAATATACTCCTTTAGTCACATTTCTTAAGACTATTTTTCTTGCAGACAAATGGTTGAGCATTTATTTTGGTGGATTAACTTTAGAGATCCAGGATTGTCTGGAAGTCAAGACCTCCAAATTGGCTTTTATGACCAAGAGAGACGGGAAGAGATGAGGAGAGAGCACTGAAGTATTTCCTCTTAGTGAATGCAAGAAATGTGTGTAGACAGAAATGGAGAAAAGGGGGTTTAAAAGGGGAATAAGACGCAACGAACAAAAAGTGAGTGAGAAATAGAGTTGAAGTATTTCCTCAGGGGTAAGAGCTGTCTTTTAGCTGGATGTTTGAAGATTGTAAATCCATTCTCTATGGATATTTATCATTTCCCCTGTGAATGTGCATTCCCAACCAGCTGCAATTTATCAAGGTAGACAGACAGGGAGAAAGAGGGCGTGGTTGCAGGGCAGAAAGAGAAAATAGGGAAGCGAAATGCACAATTTGGATGGAATCACTATTGGAGACTGTGCATAAGAAATTGTTAATACAGGACATCTGCAATATTTGTGTATGATTTGCATAAGGTAAGAGCTTTCTGCAATTACCGTCACAAATTACAGAGAGTTCGGACTGCTGCAATTCCATCACACACGAAAAATTGTCAGAAGCATCATTCAGCTCGTGAATTGAGTGTATGAAAATTACCTGCTATGACATTAATCCATCATGACTGTGAAAGGAAGGAAATTTCACATTACCGGACAACTTAAGGTGGCACAAAATCCATCTCAATATAATTTGTTAGCATAGTAGCATTTGCTGATTAGCACTAAGCGCGATGTATGACTGAGAATATACTTGAAGGTCAATTAACCAAAGAATTGGACAAACTAGAAACCAGATGGAAAGAGAAGCAATCACTATAATCCATTCAACTTGAGAGGGGAAGGTGTTTACCGACTTTTACGACAATTTATCTGATGCAGTTTCACCAAAAACAGCAATTGTCAAACATATTGGTGCTGAGGGGGATTACTAAATTAGTATAATTTGAGAGCATAAATGTCCATCAAAACAGGGAATAATTAACTTGATAGTGTTAACTTTCTGGTTATGAAGTCGAGCTGAGAACAAGAGCAGGATACAGTGACAAAAAACAGTCTCGCCGAATGATTTTGAGAATGTATTGCACTGGTGGGAAGAGACTTAAATAATAATATCTGTCAACAGGAACATTTAGAGAGAAAATTTTACTCATTTGAACAGAAGAGGCACCTCAGTCACATCAAACAGGTAAGACTCTACCTGCCACCAGCTGCTCTCCGAACAGTAGACGTGTTCTCAGGATTAGAGATCACCAACCTCTGAGAACGAGAGAAAAGCAGTTTTTGATTTCGGAGTGGGTTGGTGTCAGTGTGTTTACAGCTGTTAGACAAACAAATCTGTCAAACCACTGCCTCCGTATTTGATGCAATACTTTGATGCAAAAATTTCTTTAAAACTCTTGTAGTTTTTCACCAGCTTTTGACTGAAGAGGAACAAGAAAGGGCTACTTGATGGGAAAAGGCACAAGAGATGTTAAGGACACATTTCCTTTAGGGCAGAGTGTATTGCTCCTTTGAAATATTCTGGATGTGTTGTTTGATGCTTCACTCTCCAGCTATTCTAAGGGAAGTTTAAACCCATAGAGCTCCGTGACATCTTCAGATGAAAATGAATCTAAGATTTTTATTTTAAAATTAAACTTACGCTTTGTAGGAAATTGACACCTTCACTGAAAAATTGTCTGTGGCATGAATAGAATAGAAGACATTACAGGATATTGTTAAAATTACGAGTCCTTGCAGACAGAACGGATTTCCTGGGGGAAATTGATATTAAGGGTCATCATTTATTGTGTGTCACAGATTAGTCATTACTGTAGCCGTGTTTTATAGGCCATGGCTTCCCTCAACTGGCTTGTTAACAGAATTTGTCTATTTTCTTATATTAATGTAGTCATTTATTCAGTTTAAGTAGGCTGAAATTTCCACTGGAGATTTTGCATGCACTTTTTCTCACAACCACTAGAGTTCTCTTATATAATCTGAGCTATTTTCTGTTAATCACTTTTATCTTCAAATAAAGCTTTCTCTCCTAGTTCAGTTTAAAATCCCAAACTGAGTAGGTAATCTCCAGATAAACAGCTCAGTTACAGGCCAGACAAATTGAAATTTCAATCCATTTAAGAGAACTGAAAAAAAAAATCACCCACAAATGAAAATGATTAATTTCTGGCTGTGGTCTTCCTGCACATGTCCTCTTGATATGAATGCTTAGAGAAATAAGCTTTTCTTATTTCCAAAATAAATAAATAAATGAACTCCTGGGAATAACGTTTTAAAACATAGTCCTTAGGAAACAAGAGGAAGACCAAAACAGCAGTTACTGTGTTAAACAGGAAATAGTCTTCAGAGAGTTGATTGAGACAAGACAGTCATTTAAAGACGATTAATGAAAGATACTTAAAACGTGCATTAAATATTCCAGTTAAATGCATACACTTGTACAAAATAAGGCAATATTTAGTCTTATCCATTTTAGACAGTTGACCAGAAATTTTCTGAAACATTACAAGCAAATGGAAAAAAATGTGTACATGTAACCGCAGCCATGTAACTGCCTACTGCGGCCATTCAGTGGGATGATAACATTCACAATGGCTTCTTGCTCTTTTCAGACCTTCCAAACCAATCCAACCATCCAGTAAGTCCTTCTGGTGGTGTATTCCAGCCCCTTAAAACCACAGGTAACAGTGTTGGTCAAGTTACTGGAAAATCATAATTAGTTGCTAATTACTGATTACTTCTCCAAGAAAGTAATCCAGTTACCTTACTAATTACTTATTTTCAAAAGTAATTAGTTACCCTATTACTTAGTTACTTTTTAAAAACATGATACACAACCTGTATAGTTATAAAGCAATAGACCTTTTAGTCCAATTCTATTTTTTCTGCGTAATCCATCATATAAAATTGAATCAAATGAAAAAAGTCTCTTTTTAAAACTTGTTTTATTAGTTTTAATCATTTAACTTTATGCACATTGCATCAAGCAAAAATTAAATTGTATGCAACATTCTCTAACTTGAAGAAAGAAGTTTTCTTCCCACGCAGTGTACAGTGGACACTAATGTTTTTGTCACTTTTTATGGAATCAAATTCAAAGTAATGTAAGTACTTCCAAGCTTTAAACGCTGCACAGTTGTACTCTCTCCAACACTCTATATTATCCATTGTTGATCTACACACAGACGGATGTTCCACTCACAAACGTCATTGTCATGAGACACTCTCCCTAACAAAATCATGGTTTAGTAACACAGTAATGCAGCAACAGCAGTGTAATTACTTTTTTTTTGCAATAGTAATCCTTTACTCGTAACTTGAAAAAAGTAATCGGATTACAGTAATGCGTTACTTTTAACATCTTACTGCTCATCTCTGGTAGGTGGTCCTTGTGGAATTGTTCTCTTTTACAATTGCATCTCACTGTTTTTCAGAGGAAGATTGTGTGAAAAAAAACCTGCTATCACAAGTATTGGCAGCCCAAACCAGATTACTATAGCTGACCAACAGCTCCCAGCTTTGCACACCACCAAAGAGCAATAAAGATTAATATGGGCTTCCTTGCCTGTGGGGCCATAGATTTGCCAGTTTATATCAATAGATATCTCTAGAAATGAATATAAAAAGACATGCGGCGATGGGGATATATGCCATATACATGTGTATACTGTATACATCAGCTCTGTGTGTGATTCTACTTTTAGCTGTTCCTGTAATCAAAAGAGATTGTCACAGCAGGTGGCTCTGCACTTTTGATTTGGTAGATTTTTATAGTTTTTAACGTCACATATTCTTCCTGACACAACCCCAAAGGGATTCATTTCTCCTCCCAGGATCAAGCCAGAGACTCTTTGTCTGTTAGGCGATTGTGTAAACCATTACACTGTGGAGTCACTAGCTCTGTGTAAACTGCATGCTTAAATATGTTGACTTTTGCATTCTTTGTTGCTGTTGTCCAAACTTCAGATGGCTGTGGTCTGATCTCTCTGTGTAGCTCCCTCTCTTCATGCTTTACTTTTTTTTTCAGTCCATTTCCATCACTTTGTCTAGATCTCTGAATCTCCCTCTGTCCATCTGTTGCTTTCATTCTCTCGTCTTGCCTCCACCCCCTCCATCTGTCTTAGAGGTTTCACTAACAGGGTACTTGACAGGAGAGAAGTGTGCAGGGAGAGTGGCCTTTTTCTAGCAAGTCAGCTAGTCATCCAAGGCTAATTAAATATCGCTTCTGAGTGCTCGAGTCTCTCTTGCTCTCCTACCTCTTGGTGTCTCTGTCACTGTCTTACTTAAAGTGGGTGCTTTTCCTGAACTGAATTAACACTCCTCCCTGTTTCTTACTTGCTTTCTCTCTCACACTCTCTCTATCCCTTGTTCCCAGTCATTGCCTTGGGCTCCTTACACTCAAATTAACCTTTCACTATAAAAATCACACAGGGGAGCAGTATCCAGACAGGTGTGTGTGTGTGTGTGTGTGTGTGTGTGTGTGTGTGTGTGTGTGTGTGTGTGTGTGTGTGTGTGTGTGTGTGTGCCTGTGTGTGTGTGTGTGTGTGTGTGTGTGTGTGTGTGTAAGAGAGAGAGGGGGGATGTAATGTGCATGAATCTAAGTGTGTGGCTGAGTTTACAGGGTCAGCCTGTAAGCCTCTGTCCATGTAATTGTGTATCAGAGTCTTAAATGAGCTCTATTTTCCCAAGCTGATCATGAGAGTGGACGGATGTTAGGTGGAACAGGTAAATCGAAGGTTCAGAATAGATGACGGGTTTACGGGTAAAACAGGAGGAACAGGATGCTCCCAAAATCTTCCAGCTCATAAGGAATTACACCAGAGACTCATTCATTCAACAGGCCCAGTCAGTTAATAAACTCATGTACATCAGTCTGTCTGTTAAAACTTTAGACGTGAAGTGTAGTCACACTGGTTGGGACTGTCAAGATAGCGTGTCTCCAGGGCTGGAAATTAAGCTTTCCTACTTATAAATGTTACATATTACTGACAAGCTGTGTCCAACAGGCTGACAGTGTGGTGTTCAGCCTGTTGGACACAGCAGTGAAGAGTAGGCGGATAAAAATTAGAGTATCCAATTTCCATGTTGTAGAGATAAGGAGAAGTGAGGGGAGCAGAAGGAAGGTACAAGAGTACAGAAGTAGTAGAGTGAAATAAAGTGAAGTGAATTTTTAAAATCTGGATTTTATGTCTCTTTGGCTTCTTGTTCCTCCTATACTTTTTTCAAACCTAAACTTTCATGAAGGAAAAATGAGTTAACTTTTTAGGAAGAAGGTTTTGGAAGAAAAGGACAAACAGCAATACACAAAAAAGCTTAAAAATCACATTGGATTAAAAAAAATGTCCTTGTTAAGTTTGTTCTCATTACCCTATAGATGTTTTTATCACACCTCTTTCACTCTATGCTTAGCTGCATACCAGTATTGCAACCCAGTCTCACAGAAAAATGTGAACTAGACCCCAAAACATTTTTATCAGGTTTTTGTAGTCCTCTTTTGTGACAATCAGCACAACTTTGAAACAAATGTGTTACAACAAGAAGTAAATTTGTCTAGAACATGTATATTGTAAATAGTCTCAAGTGGGGGCTAAAGACCAAAGCAAAACCAGTACATGAAATACTTTGGTATTTTTATTCATCTTTAGGCATGAAAAGATGAATACAAATACTTTACTCCACCACTCATCCGTCCATATTCCAGACGTGGACTATTTCCCTTAAAAGTAGACAATAATTAATTAACCCACTATCACGTCAATACAATAAAGTCTGGGTTTTAAATATATATTATTTCCCGCTGCTGGTACTGATACTTCTGCATGCTGCATTTCATGCTTTGCCTCTACAAAGCGTGAAAAGGACAGGGTGACTAATCAAAGCATACGAGGACGTTTGGACAGATAACAATCGTATTCAGGGACACAAACATAACGGTAAGAGATTTGTGTTGCGAAATGTGATAAAAGGTGAAAAATCAGGACTAGAAACACAAATTAATACAGCAGAGGTTGTGAATATTTCACCTAGTATGAAAAAGGTGAGTTTGTTGTATTTTAGTAGCTAAAAGCTCCATACAGCACAGTAGCGGACAAAAGAATCTTTCGGGAGTAAAAAGTTGAAAAAAATAAATAAAGCTGTCATTCCCCAACCACTAGTATCATAGCATCTGTCTGCAGTTGTAATCAGTATACTCTAACAGTGAAAACAAAAACAACTCAGCAACAACAAATATCACCACATCTCTTTAGATACAGCCAAACCTCTTAAACCAGCGGTCTCCAACCCCCGGGCCTCGGACCGGTACCGGTCCGTGAGTCGTTTGGTACCGGGCCGCGAGAGTTGAGGCTCAGGTGTGAAATGTATGGTTTTCAGGGTTTTTATCGGTTTTCAGCGTTATTTTGTTATCGTTTTGATCGTTAACTCGGTTTTCTTGGGTCTTTTCACGTGTGTTATGAATAAATCGTAATTTTTTCGGTACCGGTACTAGTTTTATTTTGTTGTATTTATCCGCGACACATTAAAGGCAGGTCCGTGAAAAATATTGTCGGGCATAAACCGGTCTGTGGCACAAAAAAGGTTGGAGACCGCTGTCTTAAACGGTTACATAGCTTGATTTGCAACCCTCTCACATATTAAACCTTTATCCTCTTTAAAGTACAAACCTTGCTGCTTCCATTTCTTATTCTAAGAGATCCGCCTCACTTACTGAAAGTTTCTGTGAATAAATACAAATCTGTGAAGGTTAAAATGTGGATTGTGTCTAACTATGGTCATTCATGTAATTTATATTATAGAAAGTATGCTATAGTAAGTATTATAGTAAGCACTTTGCTAAATATTAATATGTTCATGTCTTTGTAAATCTCTAATTGGCTGTCCCAGTCTATTGAGTGAGTTGCTTTCTGTCTGAGTGGCGCTTTGTTTCCCGTTGTGTCTCTTTTTCTCAAGTGAGAATTGTAAGGTAAAAAGAAATACGAGCGTTGGTTTGTCTGGTGTGTCTTTGAGTTTGTGCGTGTGTGATAGAGAGACAGTCATGTTGGGCACACAGATGGGAGAGCTGAAGATGATTAGAGTGGTATTACATTGTCACTGGGCTGGCACACACCGCTTTAATTACCAAGTACAGCAAACACACAAAAATTTTTTAGAGACACACAAATTTATGCAAACAGACACACGAGCACACTGATAGACAAATTCAAGCAAATATTACGCTACACACAAGCAAACTGATATAATGCAGCCCACGCACAGTGACACTCAACCACCTTATATGCAGCACAGATTTTGACACATACGTTAAATTTCGATTCTGCTTGTTTTTCGTCTAGTGAGTTCATCACAGTTACTAAGAACGCACTTTAGAAATCCAAAGTTTTTTTTAATTTACACATTCCTAATGATACCCATTTTAAAAATCAAATGTTACTGAGGGTCAAGATCATAACCAATCACCCTTTTCTTTTTCTTTATATGAAAATATAAAGCAACCTCTGCATTCTGCACTACATTGACAAAAGTATTAAGTTACCTACACAATACATCAACAGTAGCTTTTATGTAATCTCATCCTAAATCCATAGGCATTAATATGTAGTTGGTCCTGCCTTTAAAGCTGTAACTGTTTCCACTTTCCTGGAAGAATTTCAACAGGATTTTCGAGTGTGTCTGTGGGGACAGAAGAGCATTTGTGAGGTCAAACACACATTGAACGAGAAGGACTGGCTCGCAATTTCTGTTCTTGCCTAAGGTATTTAATGTATTGAGATCAGGACTCTATGTAGACCAGTCAAGTCCTTGCCAACAGTATTCATCCAACTATGCCTTTATGAACTTTTCTTTGTGCACTGGGGTACAGCTATGCTGGAACAGAAAAGGATTTTCCCAGACTGTTCCCATAAAGGTTAAAGCATAGAACTGTCCAAAATGTAGTACTGAGGCATTAAGATTTTGCTTTAGTGGAACTAAGGACCCCAGAACCACAGAAAATCATCCTCATGGCTCAATAAAATCAGGCAGTTAAAGTCCTCTTGGAATTCTTAGACTCATTCATCAGACTGCAGATAGAGAAACATGATTCATCACCCCATGGACTACGTTCCCACTGCTCCAGAGTCCAGTGGCAGCGTACTTTACGGCATTCCACCTGATGCTTGGCATTGTGCCTTGTTGAAACCCATGCCATGAAATTCCCATCTCCAAAGCCTACTTCAGTGTGCAATTCACCTCAGCACTTGGTGACCCTCTTCTGTAACTTTACATGGTCTTCCACTTTGTGGTTGAGTTGCTGTGTATTTTGAGTTGTTTCCATTTTCCAGTAGTACTGCTTAAAGTTGACTGTGGAATATCTACGAAGGATGAAATTTCACAAACTGACTTGTGGCATCCTGTTATTGTACAACATCTAAATTCAGTGAGCTCTTTAAAACAACCTGTTCTTTCACAAATGTTTGTAAAGGCAGACTAAATGGCCAGATGATTGGTTTCTACCTTTCTGGCAAAGGCACTCAAATCACATGAATTCAAACATGTAAGAAGTGCGGCCCAATACTTTTTGTCCATATACTGTATTTTAGTCTTGTTCTGTCATGCAGTATCAGTTTTCACTGCAGCCCTGAACTTGTCTAAATATTATCTGACAGAGAACCTAAATGTCCAGTGCAATCAGACATCAAGGGTCTTAACCAGCCAGCTTCCCAGTACCATCTATGTGTGACTGTAGGAGCTGTGAGTGGGTATGACATGTGCTCCCTCTTGCAAGTCACACTCTTGCCTAAATGAAATGAACTATTTCTAGTAGTGAGAACAAGTTTGGACTATGTTGTTATGTGCAATACATATGAGAAAAGATGGCGTTTAAACTTGTTGTTCACCTCCCAACTTGTGTTACGCAGCCAATTTCCCTGGGCTGAAGGCCCAGTGTGTGTAAGTGGCTTGGTCTATACATGAATTCCAGTGATACATTGAAGCAGAAGCATAGGGATTCACAGATGGCACAGAGGGAGATTCAGTTCAACTCTATTTTACTTATATAGTGCCAATTCGCAGTAATAGTAAACTCCAATTGCTTTATATTATAGTGTAAAGAACCTAGAATATTAGAAAAAAAGCTCAACGATCAGACATCCCCACTAAGAGCAAGCAAGGAAAAAGTACCTTTTAACAGGAAGAAACCTCTGGCAGAACCAGGCACAGGGAGTCGTAGCCACCTTGAGCCTGCCATGACCAGTTGAGGGTGAGCTAAAAGAAAAGACAGCAAAGACACGTATGGGAGAGAGAAACATGATTTACAGTAATTCTACTACTACTTTCTAATGATTAAATGTAATAGTGGAACAAAATGGAGGGTGAAAGGACATAAGTGAAGAAGTACTCACCGCATCATGGCAAGGCCCCAGCAGTGTAAACCTCCATCCATTCATCCATTCCTATCCTCTTATCTTTATCGGGGCCTGGAGGGACTGGACCCTATTCTGGCTAACATCTGGTAAGAGGTGGGATACACCCTGGACAGGTCGCCAATAGAGAGGGTGTCCAAATCCAAACTGGGAGCTAGTTCCACAGAAGAGGGGCCTGGAGGGGTTTAAGGCTCTGCCTCCCATTCTACTTTTAAATACCCTACGAACCACAACTAAGCCAACAGTCTGAAAGCAGTCCTCTATTGGGACAGTATGGTTCCATGAGATCTCCATGATATAATGGGGCTTGATTCAAGTATGTGTATGGGAGGAGAAAGACTTTAAATTCAATTTTGCTTTTTAACTGGGAGCCAGTAAATATAAGTTAATATGAGAAAAATATGTCCTCTCTTTCTCTTTCAGTACTCTCACTGCAGTTTTTAAAGAGAAATTAAAGCAGTTCACCTTATGAGTAATGAATGCATGAACTCGTTTTTTACGCATCACACTGAGACAGGATGTTTCTAATTTTAGCAACAAATACAATTAAGCAGTTCTACTTATATTTGTTTAATGTACTTATATTTGTTTTTAAGACATGCCTGTAGTTTAACTAGTTGATTTGTGTCATGTGGCTTCATGAATAAATAAAGCTGGCTATCATCTGCATAGCAATGAAAATATATGTTGTGCTTTCTAATAATATTGCCTAGATAAGATAAAGTTAAGATATTAGATAAGATAGCTGAGTCAAGTAAAGGCTTTTTTAAGTAATGTTTTAAGTACTGCCACCTACGAAAGCCTTCAAAATCAAAAATGAAATGAAATGCCTGAATGAAATAACAGTTTAATAGATATAATACATAATAAGACAATCAACTTCAATGGGAGATTGTCACAACAGCTGAAAAAATGGGAGATAACTTTGTTTCCTTGTTTAGGGGAAAACCACTTTGGAGAATGGTAATCTCAAGCACATGCAGGGAATGGTGCTGAGGTCTGGTTTCCACAAACAAGAACCAATGCATTGACCATAACCATTAACAAATACCGGTGCCATTACCCTTCCAAGGCAAATGCAGCATGAAAAGGAATAATAAAAGAATTGCTGTTCTACATCATGGCTTTATTCTCAGCACATGTTTTCCAAGTCCTCAAAAGATCTCTGGTATTATTACCAAACGGTCCAGTTTTATTAAACTTGACTCCTACCAACTGTGTTCAGATGGGTTGGTCATTGGTTGAGCCTATTATACAATTTAAATAACTGTTATTATTCATATTCATCAAAACCTTTCAGTGCACTTTGGATTACAATCGTAGAAGATATAACTCCCATCACCACACAAATGTTTTAGCAAAGGCTAGAAGCAATCAGTAAACTAACTCTGTATGGATTTGCTTGCAATAATAAGGAATTGAGTAAACTGACACCAAAATAAAACCATGTTTTGTTTGAGGTTTGATTTTTTTTGTTTACTTGTTTGTCTTTTGTGATCTGAATCAGTCAACACTCACTGGAGTCACTCTTTGTCCCTGTCTCTGTTCAAACAAACATAAAAATGTTTGTACTGAGTGGCTGAGGAAATCAGAATAGCATGAAAAAATGTTTCAGTCTTTCAAAATGTTCATAATTACGCTGCATCGTTTGTTATTCAACAAAATAAGTCACTGACAAAATGTTGTCAAAAATCCAATATTCAAATGTATATACATAGTTTCACGAGACGAATGTCTGCTATTTACATTGTGTTCATATTGGCTTCACTTTCTCTCACTCTCTCTCACACACACACATAATAATGCCTATAAATTTGATTATTTAGAGTATACGTTTATATAGACATTGTATTTCCTCTGCAGACACATACATACTGTAAATTCACTCACAGAATGATAATAACAAGACAGCATTTTAAGCAACATGGAGGGAACAAAAGTACTTTAATATTTCAGACAGTGATAAATGCTGTTGTTAGCTTATCAGCTTGTCAGGCATACTGAGTGTTAAACATTTTTAAAACTCCATTGTATGGAGACTGTTCTGTAAACCCTCTCAAAAAGACTTCACAAGTCATGGAAACTAATATATAAGGAAGCAAAGTGTGTAAGTGTGAATGTTTGCATTTAACTTAAACTTGTCCCTGTGACAACCTGGAATTCAAAGATATGGTTAATGTTATGACATACTTTTTTTTGTAACTGTAAGCATTAGTTTTGGTGTTAAAACTAAAACCAAAGAGCACCTAAATAAAAAAAAACATAAGGGGAACAAATCTATGCAGAATAAATTAATAATGGTCCTGAAAGACATTTGCCTGCAAAAACCTTTCCAGCCTCTTTAGTTCTCTGTGTTAAACTGTATGCTCTCCTACATGTCGTTTAAGTGATTTTGTTATGTTAGATCAGACCTCAGGGACAAGTGCGCAGGTTTGAGGACTTGCTGAAATTATGTATAAATAAAGAGTAAAGCTGTGCACACACTGGAAAGCAATTCACTGGTTGGACATTGCTTTGAAGTTGAAGGTTGATCACTTCTGGACATCCCACATTCTGGTTGCCTAGGTAACTATCAGATGTATTTACTGTCAGTTCATATGTCGTATCAACCATATTGTGTGCTCTCAGTGCAGTGCTTTTAATCACTCACCTGGAAGTTGGAAAAAGTTTTTCTTGTGCTCTCGCAACTTCCCCAGCAAAGTACTAGAAAAAGGTCTGTTTCAGTACTTCCCCAAAAGGTTGATTCTGTTCATCTGGACGTAGCGTTTTCATTCAAGTGAGTCCTTCAGACCGGAACAATATTGAAAGAATACTGTTTCAGTATTTCTCTTACATTCACTATATAATATTTCATTTACCAAAAGCTTGTGACCAATTTCAATGCTAGCTACAAAAAATTATTATTCTATATAACGTCTTCATATCTACATGCATGTATTTATGCTTCTACAAATATGCATACGCAATGCTGAACAGAAATGCTGAATAGAAAAAATAAAACATGAAAGAATGTCAAAGGAAAGACAATTGAAAACAATTTTCTTACCCTGTGTAAAACCCATCTACAGCCTTTTGGGACAAAAACAGGAGGGAAGCTGTTGAGGAGGGAAAAGGGAGAAGGAGAAGGAGGAGTGGGGAGGGTCAAGAGCTCAATCTATCCCTCAGATGAAAAGCAAACGGCAATCTGTGCGGCACAAACATGCGTGTCATCCCTGGGAATTGGCTGGTGGTTGGTGGCTCATCAGGTTCCTTCTTTCTCTTTTTCTGTGCAAATGGGAAAGAAGTAGAAAAAAAAGAAAATGAGAGAGAGAGCGAGGGAGGGAAAGAGAGAGAGAGGGAGGCATTTATATTGCATTGGACTGGATGCTATGATGCCTGTTAAACTGATGTCGCAGCTCCCCAGAGAAGGGAGAGGGCAAGAGTAAAAGACCAAAAACAAAGGAAGGATGGAGCTGAGAAGGGCAGCCACAACAGAAGAAGAGGTTGAGATATGGGTGAAAAATGCATGTGAGTGAGGAGAGGTGGGACAGAGCGCAAGAGGTTAATCTAGAACAAATATCCATAGTGATAGAACAAGAGAGCCGGATGTGGCGAGTTGTTACTGGGAGTGGATAAGAGGGGATTTACACAGTGAGTGAAGAAGATAGGGAGTGAAATTGAAAAACAGAGCAGGGCAGAAACAGAGAGACAGCCGGCAAAAATGAGAGAAAGGTGATAGAAAAGAAAGACGTCGGGACAAAGTCAAGAGAGAACTACTATATAATATGACATTGGAGGAAAAACGGATGTTGAAATGATAAAAAAAAAGATGAGACCCATCAAAATGACAGGGACAAATCTATACAGGCAAAATGAAAAAAGGGGGGAAGAAAGCAGAGGAACATGAGACTAGTATAGCCTATGAAATCTGTCACAAACTAAAAAGTAAAGGCAGACAGAGTAGATGAAGACACACTGAGATAGTGAAGTTTACTTGTCCTCTGGTGCCACTTGAAGGTATTAAAGCCTGAGCTGAAAGTCGATAAGAAAGTTGTGGTCAAAAGAGCCAGGCTTTTATAGGCAGAGGTGAAGCCCCCAAACCATTTCATCCTTCATCCCTCTCGTCATCAAGAGTGTGGATTTATCACTCTATTACTAGGCCTTTGGTTCATACGAGAAAGATCAGATTTTCTATAAAATGTAAATTAGTTAAATACAAACACTGCTCTTGCATGCATCTTTCTGCTTCTTGTTTAAGGCAACATTAGTAAATCAAAACAGCAATCCATAAAGCCAAATAATTTACTGAAGAGGATAAAAACCTCAGCAGAGCAGACAGAAACTTCAGTCTCTAAATCATGAAGCTTTACCTTGCGAGGCAGGTGGATTCTTTCGAGATCACGATTGAGGCTTCAAACTGTGTGCTTGCAACAAACCCACAGTCAGTGTCCTATGAAGAACTACATGCCAATAAGGTAAGAGCCCATAAATGTATTTTAACTGTCACAGTTCACAAGTACATGCTTGCTTTAAAAAGGGCCGCTAATGGCAAAACTACATAACAGCAGAAATAATACTGCATGGCACAGGTGAGGAATTGTTATAGATGGTCTCAATCTCAAGTATTTTTTTGACAGCTTTTGAAAAATACATACATAGTTGCGTCTCCCCTCTAATACAGTTCAAAGTTGAAAAGGCAAAGTTGACATTTTTTAATTTTTGCAATTCTTCTTCCATCTTTCTAATTATTTTTCTGCCTGTAATACTGCTCATAGATCATCACCTGCTTCAACGTCTGCAAGTCTACTACCTGTGTCTTACAATAAAAGTCAGAAATGAGTGAGTCGTGAGTTTATGACCAGAGCATTCATTCCATTCAATCCACTCTATACCTCCTCTTAAAACCAGCTGTTTGTCTGTCACCAAGACAATAAGGGGCTGAAAGGAGTGCAGCTGTCCAAGCTGTCTTCACCAAGTTGGAACAGAGCAAGAACATAACTGATAAAAAACACTCATGTAGACTCATTTAGGGAAAAAATATGTTTTTGTTTGTTTGTTTTTTAATCTGTGCATTCGTTCGTTTTATTTATTTATTGGGAAATAAATGTTGCAGTGACATTAGCATCATGGTCTGACATTAAAAGCAATCTTCCTAACTCAGAAATTGGACATACTTTTTTGTGATCATAGCTGTCTGTGTATATTATTGCTTCACAAGAGAAGACTCCAAGCATGAACAAAAAAAAGAACTCAGGGGGTCCTGAGGTGATGTGTTTCTCGATGTCAGTGTGGACTGATGCATTAAAAAGAGTTATGCTCTGTGAGACAGGCAAGTGACAGACATCTAATTTGCTTCTAGTGATAGATGTCAAAAACATGTTTTTTTGGTTTTAGCTGTTAGTCTATACAGTCTATTCATTGATGTCTTTAAAATCTGGTGCCACAGATTCCTAACCCAAACAATTTCCCAGCTCTAAGGCATCAAACCTTTGCTTAGAGCCAGTCACTGGCTAGTTGGTGGTAATGAATTCTTAAACCTTAATTGCGATGTTTCTTTTAAAATAAATCTTTTAATATATGTTCCCGTATTTGTTTTATTTGCTATAAGAGTTTTGTGTTTTGCGGTTATAATATTTTGTATTTCTGTAGTCGGTATTGTCTTTTTGTCTGTATGTGTTTGTATACTAGATGACCACTTCTGCCAATGCGTTTATCGTTTGTCTCCCCTGTCACCACTGATTCAAGGTGTTTTTTCATTACTTATTTTACTTAAACTGGGTTTCAAATAGCTCTTTGTGAATGAATGTTTAAATATATATAAGGTAGCATGCTGTGATACTGGCAGAGCAAGTATTCATAGTAAATCACCAATACAGCAGCAACAAATCACACTGTTGTTGCATGAGTAAAACTCATTTGACTCTATAACCATTTTCTGCTAGGCTAAGCAAGGGACAATAATGAAGAGTAAAATCAGAGATGGCCAATTTCTTCATCTTAACAAATCAATACGCAGTGTAGGTGCATAAGTTGATGTTTTCAAAATGTTACTGCTCATTTTCTCCTTCTGTTGCTGCTATGATTATTGCTATATCTTCGCTTTTTCACAACATTTACAAGCCACCGTTGAATGCAAAATGCCGCACCTGTTCTCTGAGGGCTGTTGAAAATAATTACCAGTGCAAGAGTAGCTGCAGGTGGATATTTCTTTTCCTTTTCCCAGCCAAACCTCTTTGCAGAAATAAAATATTCTCTACGAAGGTCTTTCTCGTGAAGTTTATTGTGAAATTAGTTGAGACAGAACAGCGAGAGCCACTTGTGCCAGATGCACAAACAGTATAGCTAGACAGAGGGGATAGAGGGGCAGATGCAGACAGACAGGGATGATGAGAGAGAAGAGAGACAGATGGAAAGATGGAGATAGATGGAGACAGCAAGTTAGGGAGGATATTCGAGCAGTTCGCCTTGAGCCTGAATCAACACAGCAAGCTGACAGCTATATCTGTAGACTTTATTAACATGGAGAGGCACAAATCCATGCATGAACACACACTCGGTCATTTTGAAGCACACACATACGCAAGATCCCACACAGGCAGTCGAAACTGAGTAAATATTCCAGGCAGAGGTTTTGAAAGACAACCATCAACAAACATCAAGCCTATACTGATGGATTTCAGCGATAGACGATGATCAAACAAACAGGTAAATTCTCGCCAGGAAGGAAATGAATTAAAGAAAGAGAGCAATTTGATATATGTTTAATCTTGTTGTGCACATTTACCTGCATTGTAATATGGACTTTATTTTTAAATGTATGTATTGAATTGTTGTCTTGTTTTTTGAGATAACATGAAATAATGCTACTCTAGGGAAATCTTTCCATTTATGAAAGTGAAAGTTGTATAAAATCAAGAATGAACAACATTGTATTTTGACCTTCAGAACAAGACATTTCTGGTTTCAAAGGATTGATAAAATCTATCTTTTTTAGAGATGGAAAAAAAGGTGTGTGTGTGTGTGTGTGTGTGTGTGTGTGTGTGTGTGTGTGTGTGTGTGTGTGTGTGTGTGTGTGTGTGTGTGTGGGTAGGTAGCAGCTGGTTGACACAGTGGGCACTGGGATGGGTATTCTGTCAGATTTGGCACAAGGAAGTGACATCACCTATCATGATGTTTAATTAACACCTTGGCGTGTGTGTGTTTGTGTGTGTACTTCTTATTTTGTGAGGACACAGATTTGATTTTATAGTAATAATGTGGAGACTTGGCTATTGGTTTCTTTGTTGGGGCAGTCCCCATAACATTAGATAGAAAAGAATGGATTTAAGGAAAAGCTCATTTAAATTATTCTGTGTGTGTGTGTGTGTGTGTGTGTGTGGGTGTGTGTGTGTGTGTGTGTGTGCCTGTCATGACTGTGTGGAGTTTAATTAGCATCTCAGTGCGTGCATGTGAAATTATGAGAGTGGATTTCATGCGTGCATGTCACGGAGCACATGCTCATCTATGTGTATGTACATAAGTGTGGGTGCGTGTCTGTCAATGACAGCTGAGGTCACTCCTGGGGGGTTTAATCTGGATTCGCATCAGGAAGTGGGATGGCTTCAGCTGGTCTGATTGGAGTTTCCGTCGGCAACCCAGAGGTTCACCAGCTGTACTGATGATACACTTCCTGTAACGATGGAAACCTCTC